>NC_041401.2:64396198-64433698 GCF_900747795.2 Erpetoichthys calabaricus | reverse complement strand
AAATTAAATCAAATGTGAAAAACTGGCTGTGCAAAAATTTGGGTACTCATGTAATTTTGCTGATTTGAATGCATGTAACTGCTCAATACTGATTACTTGCACCACCAAATTGGCTGGATTAGCTCGTTAAGCCTTGAACTTCATAAACAGGTGTGTCCAATCATAAAAAAGGTATTTAAGGTGGTCAATTGCAAGTTGTGCTTCCCTTTGACTCTCCTCTGAAGAGTGACAGCATGGGATCCTCAAAGCAACTCTCAAAAGATCTGAAAACAAAGATTGTTCAGTATCTATCTCAGAGGTTTAAACTATCAGTTTCAACTGTAAGGAATGTAATCAGGAAATGGAAGGCCACAGGCACAGTTGCTGTTAAACCCAGGTCTGGAAGGCCAAGAAAAATACATGAGCGGCATATGCGCAGGATTGTGAGAATGGTTACAGACAACCCACAGATCACCTCCAATGACCTGCAAGAATATCTTGCTGCAGATGGTGTATCTGTACATCATTCTACAATTTGCACAAAGAACACCTGTATGGCAGCGTGATGAGAAAGAAGCCCTTTCTGCACTCACGCCACAAACAGAATCACTTCTTGTATGCAAATGCTCATTTAGACAAGCAAGATTCATTTTGGAACAAAGTGCTTTGGACTGATGAGACAAAAATTGAGTTATTTGAACATAAGAAAAAGTGCTTTGCATGGCAGAAGAACAACACCACATTCCAAGAAAAACACCTGCTACCTACTGTCAAATTTGGTGGAGGTTCCATCATGCTGTGGGGCTGTGTGACTAGTTCAGGGACTGGGGCCCTTGTTAAAGTCGAGGGTCGGATAAATTCAACCCAATATTCAACCACAAATTCTTCAGGAAAATGTTCAAATTTAACTGAACTGGAGAGATTTTGTATAGAAGAATGGTCAAAAATACCTCCATCCAGAATCCAGACACTCATCAAAGGTTATACGAGGCATCTAGAGGCTGTTCTATTTGCAAAAGGAGGCTCAACTAAGTATTGATGTAATGTCTGTTGGGTAATAATTAATCCAATAAACGTAATGTCACTGCTGAAATACTACTGTTTCCATAAGGCATGTAATATATTTAAAGGAAGTTGCTACTTTGAAAGCTCAGCCAATGATAAACAAAAATCCAAAGAATTAAGAGGGGTTCCCAGACTTTTTCATATGACTGTTGTCACAGATGACTGCGGTGATTACCTGGCCGGGATGCCTGGAGGGACCGGAAAGGGACATTAATAGCTTCCGGGGCACAAAGGGGCAGTCGCCCTGGATAAAAAGAGGACCACGGGACAAGGACAAAGAGGATTGGTACTATTGGGAACCGTGGCCACCGCCAGGGGGCGCTTTAAGCCTCAGGAGACCCGGATGTGATTACTTCCGCCACACTTGGCAAGATGGCGGAGGGATCGGCCAGGGACGCCCGGAGTGCTTCCGGTTCAAAGGGCAGCACTTCCGCCACACCAGGAAGTGCTGCCGGATGAACATCATCAGCCACCTGGAGCACATCCGGGTGGGAATAAAAGGGGCCGCCTCCTTGCAGTCAGTGAGCCAGAGTCGGGAGTGGGAGAAGGAGAAGGACGAAGCTCCCTGGAGGAGTAGAGGCGGCAAATATAGTAGTGATTATTGCTTTGTGCTTTGTGTGGAGTGAGGAACTGTGTTTATTAATGACTAATAAACGTGTGCATTTTATAAAGATGTGGTCTCCGACTGCTGGTGTCCGGGAAAGTCTCACAATGGCGCCCGAACAGGGACCTTCCGCTTGCTACCAAGCGGGAGACCCACTAAATAAATTTTTTGTGGGCTGCCCGGTACCTCAGTCGGCCACACACACGTCCGGAATGGAGACGGTCCACTCTCGCACTGCGGACGTTCCGCGAATCGCCCTGAAGCCGTCAGAGACTCTAAAGAGGGCTATCTTCCACCCAAGGGGGTTGAGAGGTGCCAGCCAAGGCAGAAGAGAAAGGGATTCCCCAGCACTAATCGTCGCCGGAGGGACTGCTATAGGTGCAAGCACTGACACATCAGGAGAAGCTTACCTGGTGCCGCGTCAGTGGCTGGAGTGTGCCTATCCTGTCCGCGAAGCCGGGACGGCCTCGCTAGGTGAAGGGGAGGATCCGCCGCGTCTCAGGAAGCCGAGGCAGGCTGGCTGCGAGGAGTCGCACACACACCTTGGGAGAATGGAGCAGATGGACGAAGACTGGAAGTCCCGCCCCGTGACAGGCGAGGGATTGGACGACGTGTGCCGTGTGCCCGTCATAGATTGGCTGAAGACGGGACAGGCGAACATCCATCTCGAGCAAGGGGAGGGTCCGGTGGAACCCGGAAGAAGGCTCCTTTGTGTACAGCCAGTGAGTAGGAATGATTTAAATCCTCCACTGGCTGATACTATGTTTTTACCTGCAGCTAAAAAGGAATCAGACGATGAGTCGGTTGTGGCAGGTGGTGCAGCAGGTAGAACACGAACTCCGAGTCTGGAGAGACGAGCTGGAGAGGAAGGCGGTCGCGTCACGTGAGATGGAACGTCACAGGGAGGAAGGACACGACGCTGGAAACTTTAGCCAGGGGTTCGTGACGGTAAAGGTAAGCAAAACCGTTACCAGAGAGAAAAAGGGAGGTGCGAGCGAATTCGTTCCTGGATCGCGTGGTTACAGGGACTTAGTAGCTGCACCTCCGACAGAGGGAACAAAACAAAAGACTGAGCGCTGGGAAGGGGTGGAGCCAGGACGGCTGACTAGTGCCCAGGGTCCTAGTGCTCTACCTCCAAAGCCAGCATCATGCTCACGTCAGTTTGCAGTGGGAGAAATAAGAAGGGCTGATCGCTGGGAAGGAGGGGAGCCAGGACGCCGGCTAACTAGTGCCCAGGGTCCTAGTGCTCTACCGCCAGAGCAAGCATCACGCTCGCGTAAGTTTGTAGGGGCACAGGCAGCAAGGGGTCTTTTCCTCTTCCATAGGAAGACCCAGGCCGTCAGAAAGCCCCAGAGGAAGGGGAAGAATCGAAGGAGGAAAGCCGGTTCTTCCTACAGAGAGAGACGTGAGCCCGTGAGCTCACGTAGAGTGATTGGTCGTCCTCTGCAGTGCTCACAAGTCAGCAAGAGCGATTATCCTAAGTACCTGGATGACGGGGAGTGGAGCAAACTTAAGCGGGTGCCGAGGTTTTGGCGACCAGGGTGCTGGTCAAAGGGGGGAGCGTTGGCCCTATTCCAGAGATGACAATGCCAGACAGTGGTGTCAGGGCAACGTCTCCGCCCCTATGTCTGTTTTATTTTATACAGGACCAGGCCTGGGAAGACAACTTATATTGCCCGCTTCGTTTGATTTATACACTCGCGGTACAGGCCGCTTCGAAGGACTGTTCTTCGCTGGTGGTTGGGCACTGTCGCAGATGACTGTGGTGATTACCAGGCCGGGATGCCTGGAGGGACCAGAAAGGGACATTAATAGCTTCCGGGGCACAAAGGGGCAGTCGCCCTGGATAAAAAGAGGACCACGGGACAAGGACAAAGAGGATTGGTACTATTGGGAACCGTGGCCACCGCCAGGGGGCGCTTTAAGCCTCAGGAGACCCGGATGTGATTACTTCCGCCACACTTGGCAAGATGGCGGCGGGATCAGCCAGGGACGCCCGGAGTGCTTCCGGTTCAAAGGGCAGCACTTCCGCCACACCAGGAAGTGCTGCCGGATGGACATCATCAGCCACCTGGAGCACATCCGGGTGGGAATAAAAGGGGCCGCCTCCTTGCAGTCAGTGAGCCAGAGTCGGGAGTGGGAGAAGGACGAAGCTCCCTGGAGGAGTAGAGGCGGCAAAAATAGTGGTGATTATTGCTTTGTGTTTTGTGTGGAGTGAGGAACTGTGTTTATTAATGACTAATAAACGTGTGCATTTTATGAAGATGTGGTCTCCGACTGGTGGTGTCCGGGAAAGTCTCACACTGTATATATTTAAAGAAATAAATACATAAACAGATAAAGAACTTCTGTAAAAAAACAAATTTTCCCCTGGGGACAAATAAATAAAAGTTCTTCTTAAATAAAATCTGTAAAGTGGGAAAAGAATCACATTTAGTTTAACCCTGCATGATATTCTTTGACCACTGGTCTCCAGCTGCACCACTTGTGACTCAACACCTGCACCCCACTGTGTAAACGCTGTGTTAAATCGAACTCCTCGGCATACTTCATCTACTTATATTTCTTGTGATTTTACTGTATATTATTTTACATTTAGTAGTACAGTGGTACCTCGGTATACATCCTTAATCCGTTCCGGATCCTTTGACTTATACCAAACAGGACACATACCAAACTAATTTTTCCCATAAAAAATAAAGGGAAAATGATTAATCCGTTCCCATGAAAAAAATCCTATTGTTATTGGCATATTATACATTGATGGGTTGTATAAAATAATTTAAACACTGCTTAATAAAAAGCAATTAGATGAAATAAATAAAAATTTAACCTCACTTTACTTTTTAATAACGTCTTTGTTTTTCACAATGGTAGATACCGTTGTTCTCGGCATACGGTATGCAGCAGCCATGTCCCGGATACGCATGCCACCTTCATACTTTTCAACAATCAATTCAAATTTACGTGAAAAAGCGGCGTAGGGTAGCGCGTGGTGCGACGATGCAGGTCCGCTGCACGCTCCCATACGTCCTTACAGGGAGCCCTGAACCCGACAGCGTCGGTAATGTCACCGAGATGAGCTGACAAATGAGGACAATTCTCAAATGAAGCCAGGGGATAGTGCAAGAATGCCAAGTGTTTTATTTAAAACAAAAATCAGTGTCGAAACAAAAAGTGCAGTGCATCTAGTTTCAATAAATAATTTTTTAATAAATATCCATAAAAACAAGTGTTCTGTGGGGATAAAAACAAAAAATAAATCCAATAAAATCCAAGGTTAAAAATGCAGTCTCACTCTTCCCGATCACAGCCCACCTGTGCAGGTGCGACTCGCTCCAACTACCTCATTAACTTCCCCGTGGTTCTGCAATTGCGCCCACAGAGAATGACATGGCTATACAGGTTAAAACCTGGCCCTTTTTTTGAAGCCGCGGACCTCCATACCACACGCGGTGTTCTAGCACGCAAGTCGTATTCCAAACAAAGGTCGTATGCCAAGCAAAATTTTTCGCGTCCAAACAGGACGTATACCAAGTTGGACTTATTCCAAAGCAGACGTTAGTGCTGGGCAGTGTACCGGTCCATACCGAAAACCGTTTTTTATTATTGTTATGATATGGATTTTTCTTATACCGCAACACCGGTTTAAATTGCCTAAACGACATTTGGAACGTGGCACAGCGGGAAACTGTTCAAGTGGGGACCTTTTTCACTGGTACACCGCTAATCACAGAGGGGTTGCGCAGGGGCTCTTTTTCACTGCTACACCGCTAAATAGGTAGTGGTAGTGTAAGTATTGCGCGGTGAAAATGGACAGAGAACATTCCGAAACTGAAGCTGTAGCTGACGATAAAGTTGAACATGATGACACAGAAGAACTTTTGCCGAAAAAAAGGAGTCACGTCCGTTGCCTGGAGATACTTTGGTTTTAAAATGTCAGATATAGACCATTATGTTCAAATGTGTAAATACTGTTTCTATACTACTAGATAATACTGCAGGCCAAGTTGTACTTGTTTTATTTGTTTTCAATACAGTGTAATGTACCTGGGTACTGTGTAATAGTGTGACGACATGTTGACTTTAATCACGACGCTTATGACGAGAATAAAGTTGACATGTTGACTTTATTCTGGACATTTCTACTTTATTCTTGCTGTTTATGTCAAGATTAAAGTTGACATGTTGACTTTATTCTCGTAATTTGTCATTAAAGTAGAACATTGTAAACTAAATTTCATCGTAAAATGAATATTTAATTTACTAGATTATCTCAAACCCCGCCTTAAGTTATATAGCACATTAAATGCTTTGTGTTAAGTGTTCCCCGAGCCATGTTAAATCGGTACGTGCTTCTTAAACTGACTTCCTCTTGGCGCCGCAGCGATCGCCACACAGAATACATTCACTTCATGATATTCCTGCTCTCTGAACATTTAGAATCTATACTAATAAAAGGCAAAGCCCTCACTGACTGACTGACTGATCACTAATTCTCCAACTTCCCGTGTAGGTAGAAGGCTGAAATTTGGCAGGCTCATTCCTTACAGCTTACTTACAAAAGTTAGGCAGGTTTCATTTCGAAATTCTACGCGTAATGGTCATAACTGGAACCTGTTTTTTGTCCATATATTCTAATGGAGGAGGCAGAGTCACGTATCGCGTCATCACGCCTCCTACGTAATCACGTGAACTAAAAACAAGGAAGAGATTTACAGCACGAGTCAAACGCGGGAACGAAGGTAAATGACTTTAATTTTTGAGTGTCTTTTAATACTGTGTAAGCATACATATTAACACATGTGCAATTAAACGTGTGCATTTATGGGGTGAATTCTCAGGCTTAAAAGCTCGCCTTTTATTAAAAGAGTAAATGCAAACTGTTTTCATTCTGAAGGGCACAAACCACGTTGGATTTTGTAATGATAGTTGATTAGTAAGGTCTATTAAGGGATACTTACAGAATGATTAGTAATGCCTGTGAATGCCGATGCAAGTAGGAGAATGGGCGTGAACTAAAGAACGAATAGTAACATGTACAGTAAATTTCTCTAAAGTCTGTCTATTAAAAAGTTATTATTATTAAAAAGATTTAAACAGAGATTCGAGTTGTATCTTGCTGCGATTGAAGCAGATAGGAAAAGTGAAAAAATGAAAGCGTCTATGCTTCTACATGTAATTGGCGAAGAGGCGCTAGAGGTGTATAACAATTTTCAGTTTGAAGAAGATGGAGACAATATGAAATTGAACAAAATAGTTGAAAATCCCATCAGTGATAGGTGAAAATCCGCGATATAGAAAGACCATATAAATAAACATTTTTATATTTTAAGCCTTAAAATACCCATCCCACACGCTTTAAACACATGTAAACTTATAAAACACACTTTGTTAACACATATGATATGTGGATGTCGGACTAGAGAGTAACATCTCTCTATTATAAAACATTTCAAGTTCATCCAAGACAAGGCAGTGAGACAGGAAAACAGCGGCTGTACAAGCTTATTGACACGCAGAGCGACAAGCAGCACAAAGTCCACTTCTCCTTAGCGTGCATTCAGCAAGCCCGCTCCCCCCCCTTCACAACGCGAAGTGGCAGGAGCGTACCGCGCCTCGGAGAGGGGGGTTTGAGCGAACGTGCGTTCAGCCCTCACACACCCACACACACACACTCCTCCTCCTCCTTCAGAACGCGCAAAGCGACAAGCAGGCATTTTGGCAGAAGCAGCACAAAGTCCACCTCTGCTTAATGTACGTTCACCTGACCCCTCTTCACAAAGCGAGTGGCAGACACATCAACGTCTGATCGCTGCGTGTAGTGTTGCTCTGCGGTGTTAAGAGTGTAGAAAGTGTTTAAGAGCATAGAAACTGTTTATAAGAGTGTGGGAAAGGTTTAAAAGAGAGACAGAAAGGTTTATAAGAGTGTGGGAAGGGTTTATAAAGCCTTAAAATATATATAAATAATAAAATAAATATAGGTCGGTACTTCACGGATTTTCACTTATCGCGGGGGGCTCTGGAACGTCACCCCCACGATAGGTGAGGGATGACTGTATTTCTGTTTTATTTAAACCTTTTAAGTTTGTATGCATAGCCCCATTTGGCTGTTTTAGTTTTTTTTTCTTTCTTCAGTAATATTTAATCTCCTTAAAGAAAAACAACATATGCATTTTACTTTTTTTGTATCTCTTTAGTAATATTTTAGTGTAAAAGGATAACCAGTATTTAAGCCTTTTATGTTACTTTATAAAGTTATTTTACACAATGTTGAAAAATTAATAAGAAAGCTACATATTTTGGCAGCTGCTGCTTTAATTTTCAATGAAATGAAAAAAGCTCTCCAAGAGAAAACCTCAATGAGGAGAAACCCTCATTTATAAGGGTTTGCTGCAGATGACTTAACTGAAAATAAATGAATAGTTAAGTGAATAGTTCCTATGTGTATAATACATATTTATCTATTTGACTTATGCCTTTATTCCAGCAACTTGCAACATCTGAGGTACAATTTGTTACATTACTTTTGTTTTTTGCAGCACAGGCAGGTGAAGTGACTTCCTCAGGGTCACACAGTGGTGTCAGTACCAGGATTTGAACTGACAAGCTCCGGGTTTGCTGAAATATTACTGAAGAAAGAAAAAAAACGAAAACAGGCAAATGGGGCTTATGCATACAAATGTCCATCCATCCATTCCTAAATACAAGAGCCAATCCCTGCCAACACAGGGCACAAGGCAGGAAACAAACCCCGGCCAAGGTGCCAGCCCACCGCAGGGCGCACACACCCACACACCAGGGACAATTTAGAATCGCCAATGCACCTAACCTGCATGTCTTTGGACTGTGGGAGGAAACCGGAGTGCCCGGAGGAAACCCACACAGACACGGGGAGAACATTCAAACTCCACGCAGGGAAGCGAACCCGGGTCTCCTAACTGGCACCTTTCACTGCGCCACCATGCCGCCCGCATACAAACTTAAAAGGTTTAAATAAAACAGAAATATATACCTTTATTTTTACTTCCTTAACTTGTGGAGGGTGTATCCTGTAGCAAAGCCCTAAGTTTTTTCATGAAAGCCCCTTTCAGTCAATAAGCCTTAAAAACAGGTGTAAAGCTAAACTTGCTGCACCGCTATTCAATTACACTCGCCTAACGCCTCTCCTAAGGGGACATACTGTGGGATCTAGGCACCAGTCAAAGCACCAATCACAGGCCCGATTAGAAAGCGGGAAGCTGTGATTTGTCGTCTCCCTCCCATGTAACAATCACAGCAGGTGTTACAACGCACTATGTATGTATGTGTATATGTGTATGTGTGTGTTTATGTATGTGTGTATATGTATGTGTATATATATGTTGATATGTGTATATATATATATATGTATATGTATATATATATATGTATATAAATGTATATGTAGATATGTGTATATGTAGATATGTATATATATGTATATATGTTTACATAACCTCTTTAACACACTACTTCTCCGCTGCGAAGCGCGGGTATTTTGCTAGTTCAAGAATAAAACAGAATAAAAAAAAATGTTCAAAGAACATCCATCCATTCATCCATTTTCCAACCCGCTGAATCCGAACACAGAGTCACGGGGGTCTGCTGGAGCCAATCCCAGCCAACACAGGGCACAAGGCAGAGAACCAATCCTGGGCAGGGTGCCAACCCACCGCAGGACACACACAAACACACCCACACACCAAGCACACACTAGGGCCAATTTAGAATCACCAATCCACCTAACCAGCATGTCTTTGGACTGTGGGAGGAAACCGGAGCGCCCGGAGGAAACCCACGCAGACACGGGGAGAACATGCAAACTCCACGCAGGGAGGACCCGGGAAGCGAACCCGGGTCTCCTAACTGCGAGGCAGCAGCGCTACCACTGCGCCACCGTGCCGCCCTGTTTAAAGAACAGTTGGTATAAAATAAAGATGTTTGCATGCATGTGTCTGTTTGTGTGTTTCATTTTCAATCAATTATATTTGATATAATAAAAACATACATTTGATTCGAGTCTGCAACAGTCTGTGTAAATTTACGGTACTTGTAAAAGTTAGCGCTAAAAAAACTATTATTTTATCAGTGTTGTTATAATTACCTTAACGTGAAATAAGCTTAATATATAAATTATAAATGTATCAAAAAAGTAAGAATGTATTTTAAGTGTGGTTTTACTTTTTGTTTTATACTAATACAAGGGGGCTCCGCCCCCTGCTCGCTTCGCTCGCCTACCCCCGGTGTTTTGAACCCGTGCCCACTGGTCAGCTGTAGTTTCAGACGCGCGTTGTAGGAGCTTGCGTTGTTTTGAACCCGTGCTTGCCCTGCTTCTGCGGTTTGAGACGCGCTTTGTAACGTATATCCGTCAGTTGAGCTCGTTCGGTTTGAACCCGTGCCTGTTTTGCCTCCGCAGTTTCAGACGGTGGATAGGAAGTAAAGAACGCATTGTATGGCAAATCACAAAGATTTATTGGAATATCTCTTTATATACAATATTTGTAGTAAAGATGGTTTGTTGTCCTTGAATGATTTTTTCTTGGTATTGGAGTATTTATAACTTTAAGTTTAATGTCAGATGAACGCCGAATTCATGAGAAGGCTGCATAAAGTTGTCCATGTCCAAATACGCGCTCAGACAGGTATATACCAACTCTGTCCATGGTCTGTGCTTGGGATTTGTTGATTGTCATGGCAAATGCAGGTTTACTGGGAAATTGGCGTCACCCATGTGTAAATGGCAATTGAAGGGCAGAACTTGTAAGGTGAATTCTAGGAATTAAAACAGTATTGTCAGTATTTGATCCTGTAAGTATTTTTGCTTCAATAACATTGTTTGACATGGTGTTGATGACTAAACGTGTACTGTTGCATAAACCCTGTTTAGTATTAACGTTTTTTAATAGCATGACAATTTTTCCGATTTTAAGGTTAAGATTGTGTTGTGGCAATCCGGCTGGGTTAATAGTGTTCAGATATTGTAAAGGGAAATGAAGATGTTCAATGTCGTCTGCAGAATCAATTTTGTCAGTACTTAGAAAGAGGCGGCTTTCTCCAGGTAGTAATGCAATGACTTGGTTAATTATGTGATCCACATCAATATTCTTTGGACGTAATATAGCCCGTTGCGTTAACAGTGTTATCTGGTCTATTGTTTTGGAGGCGTGAGCGCAATTACATTAGTTCTTCCTTGTTTAGCATTAGTAACATGGATAATGGATTGCACTTATTGTTAATACGTAGCGTTTTCTGTGGTTGAATTGTTAAAAATGTATGACTGTAATGTGATGATCAAGTTATGCTATATAGTCTTCACGTGTGAGGATGACGAACCTTTAATACGGAGTGTTCGTTTCTTCTTATTGCCCATCAGGTGTTGTGCCTGTGTCTTGTGTGGTTGCACTGTAAATATTGTATCACTGTAATGTGATTCAAATATGTTGTGGAGTCCGTATTTGTGTGGTTTCTGTAGTATATCGTGTTTTTGCTTGTGGGTTATTAGAGGTGCGTGAATTATGCATGTGTAGTGTGTTTGCATACTGTCTGGCGCTTTCCGTACTCCAATTGATTTGTGACCCTTTCTGGACTCCTTAGTCTGTCCCGTTTTGCTTTGGGGTGGCGTATCATGTCGGGTTTGATTTGTGAACCTTTCTCGACTCCGCATTCTGTCCCATTCTATTCTGGGGTGGGGCGCGGAGTCCTGTTGTTTGTGTGATTGTATTACTGTAATGTGATTCAAATATGTTGTGGAGTCCGCATTTGTGGGGTTTCTGTACTATATCGTGTTTTTGCTTGCGGGTTATTAGAGGTGCATGGATCATGCATGTGTAGTGTGTTTGCGTACTGTCTGGCGCTTTCCGTACTCCAATTGATTTGTGACCCTTTCTGGACTCCGAAATCTGTCCCGTTTTACTCTGGGGTGGCGTATCATGTGTTTGATTTGTGAACCTTTCTCGACTCCGTATTCTGTCCCGTTTTACACTGGGTTTGGGCGCTGTAATCTCGGGCTTGATGGGTGACACCGTGTGGACTCCGTAGTCTGTCCCGTTTCACTCTGGGTCGTGTGTGTGACTCCTCCTTTTTGTGTGCTATGGGCTTTGAGTGGCGCCTGCGTCTGACTCCTCTTTTTTGTGTGCTATGGGCGCGTTGTCTCATTTCTTATTTCTGTTAGTGGAGGGGGGCTTTGTGTCTCAATTCTTATTTATGTTAGTGTGTGTACTCCGTAGTCTGTCCCGTTTCACTCTGGGGCTTTGTGTGGCGCCTGCGTGTGACTCCTTTTTTTTGTGTGCTATGGGCGCGTTGCATAATTTCTTATGCGTTGCCTCATTTCTTATTTCTGTTAGTGGAGAGTGGCTTTTCCTGTGGAGGGGGGCTTTGTGTCTCATTTCTTATTTATGTTAGTGTGTGTACTCCGTAGTCTGTCCCGTTTCACTCTGGGGCGTGGGTGTGATTCCTCTTTTTTGTGTGCTATGGGCTTTGTGTGGCGCCTGCGTCTGACTCCTTTTTTTTTTGTGTGCCATGGGCATATCCGGTTTACCATTCTCGTTGTGGGGGGGGGCTTTGTGTGGCGCCTGCGCACTATGTCTTTTGCGTCCACGGGCAGGTCCCTGCGTCCATATCCGGTTTACCATTCTCGTTTAGTAATATGGATGACACTAATGTAATTCCCCCCATGCCCCCCCCCAAAGAAAACCCATCGAATGTATGAGAATAAAGGCTATTTTACTCCATTCTATTGAAACACCACAGAGCCATTTCCATATAAACACTTCATGCGCTATCTGTGAAAAAGATTCCTACATTACGAGTATGCAAAAGACTAACTGCGGGTGTGGGTGTGAGTGGTGTTTTGAGACATTGGAACTGAGAATTACAGGGTATTCTCTGATGTGAAGAGATAAAACCAGATACACAAACACAGATGAATCATTTCTTCTTGGTATCTTGTTGAACAAACATCACAATGTCCACTGCACTGTCATGCAAGAGGAGGTACTCCCCTTTGAAGGCTTTGGCACTGCTCCAAGAAATAAATGATTGGGACTCAGATGGTGGCAAAGAAGCAACGTTTGTTATCAAAGAAGACGGAGAGACAGATACAAGAGGTGCCCTCAGATGAGGACGAGGGTACTACATCGGACAAATAGCACAGTAGCCCTCCCATCAAGAAATGTCTGGTTACACAAAAGAACAACAGGGCTGCACCAAACACAAAGGCGAAAGATGGCACCGATTGGATACAGCAAGAAGTTGGACATCTTCCTGCCAGTGAATCTGCCACACACAAGTCCTTCAATGAGACAGCAGAGCCTACAGGGCATGCCAAGGTATCATGCAAAGTTTGTTTTATGATTATGTTTTTCTATGCTCTTTATATAACAACCATTTAAATGTTATTTACATAAAAAACGCTTTGAATGATGTTTAGTTATGAATATTTACGTTTATTCACTTAATTTTCTATAGTGTAAAGTCACAAATAGACTACAGAGCTTCCTGTGTTTGATTGACATAAACATGCTGTTGTAAATCAGAGACTGCACAGTCAATGAAGGCTGCAGAACAGACCCCAGCTGGAGCCTGTCTCTCTATGAGCTGATGGTGTTTACAGTATATCTATACTTTTTACAAAAGCAGTGATGGCTGCAGCTGGTGCTGTGGTTGACGCCTGGTCTGAACAATTTGTTGTACCAGCAATCAAAGACATGATACCCTGTGACTGCTATCATACAATTATTGGACATTTGCGCTTTGACAACAAGGACACCCATGCAGACCATGTAAAACACTACAGATTTGCTGCGATTTCAGACATCTGGCAATGTTTTGTTCAGAATTGTATTTTGAGTTACAACCCAGGGAAACATATTACTATCAACAAACAACTGTTTCCAACCAAGGTATATTGTACTTTCTTGCAATACAAGCCAGACAAATTTACATAAAGTTTTGGATTGCAGCAGATTTGGAGACAAAATACATATGTGATACTACTTCTTACTTAGGAAAGGGCCCCAGTCATCCCATGGAAGAAAATATTTCTAAGAATGTTGTCATAAAGCTTATGAAACTGTTTCTGGGAAAGGTCAGAACTGTAACATCAGGCAACTTCTTCACATCGTTGTCACTGGCTAATAGACTGCTGCAATGCAACACAACTCCACTTGGCACCATAAATAAGGTATGACAAGAACCTCCACCTCCATCTAAAGACACTTCAGGATGTAAGGAATTCTCCACACATGTCCTAAGAGCTGATGGTGTATGTGCCCAAGAAGAAGTCTGTCTGCATTCTTAGTACCAAGCACCAAAATGTGGATATTGGGGATGATTCCATCTCAGACTGTGGTAACATCTTGCCTACTCAGTGTTTCTCTCCTTCAACAATGGCATTTCAGCTCTATGTACACATATATTATAGCAATAATACCAAACACGAAGGAAGCAATCAAAAATGGCAAATCAGAGAACTGAATTGCTCCAAATCATGGCACTTAGAATCTGCTGAAGCATCTTTACAGCCACTACGGTTATCTAATGGAACGTTTAAAAAATGCTGATTAACAGAGCTCCCAGTTGTTGTTAGGATCAAGATACTCTGTTTATTTGAACATCTTTTCTTAAACAAAAGTCAAACCAGATTTGGCAAATCAAGAGATCAAGTAGATAATGGAAATATGTTGGGTAAGAGCAAAAGCTTTAAAAACCATTTAAAACCAGAAGCCAGCCAGTGACTTCAAGTAATGCAGTATGTCAAGTCACTACATTTCCTTGCATTATCTACTTTAGGAAAGGCTACTTCTCCTTTTTCTCCTACAGCAATCTTGCTATGTATCTCGCCCACATTGCTGAAAAGTATTCCATCCTCTCACATGCAGTAATGCTAACTTTTCTTTTTATAACGGAAACCAAGTTCCTGGGGGGTAAGTGTAAACACTATCAGAGTGTCTCCTTTTCATGCGCCTCTCACAGGAATGAGGTTGGCTTATAAAACTTCCTGGAGACACACAAACCTGTTTTTGATGTGCAGCAAAATTAATCATCCTCAAGCTGAACAGTGTATGCACAAGATACACTACTGTCAGAGTAGAGCAAAAGAGAAAACTAATGTCATGCATTTAAGAGGCAGCCCAGTGGCATACACAGCACATCTAAACAAATGCAACCAATTTTAAAGAGTCTGTTGTATACTCCTCTCACCTATTTCTTCTAAGCACTGAAAAATCTTACATTCGGTGTAGCTTAAGTTGCCATCTTGTCTTACAGCCAAATGAACTCAGTGAATTCCAACAATTAATACAATGATACACAAAAGACAGACAGACAGACAGATAGGCAGTACAGAGGTAATTGTTATTAAATACTCTAGCATTATAAGGATATCACCTGAACATCTTAAAGAACGTAACTGTTCTGAACACAGGGGAAGACAACAGACAAAAATGGCACTAAACCACTTGTGCTTGGACATGAATATTAACTTCATCATGTTTTACCGCTAGCAAAGCAGAAGCCACAGAAGGTTAATCAGGAAAATGAATGCTTCAAATATCTTTCTAAATAGTAAGGTATATGCAGGGCTTATTACGTCATCTAAAAAGTAATGCCACTTTTCAATTTCTAATACTATGAACATGACCTCCATTTTTCCTCCTGATTGCCAGGTTTGCCTAGTTCACTGTTATTTTTCTCAGCAAGTTCTTTGTATTTCTCCTGAAATTTATTTTTCAGATCATCCTCTTAAAGAGACATTTTAAATAACGTCAACTACTTTTTCAAAGCAGGCAATCATTCTTATGTGCCGAGACAAGTAGAAGAGACCTTAAAGTTTGACTATATATACTGTATATATTCACTGAATGCATCAATGTTACAAGTCATGGTAAGGAAATGTTTAGATACTCTGTAATCATCTATATCACCAATAGTAGCTATCCGGCACACTGAACATCATAGGGACTATCTCCTAGCCTTCACACGTGGCACAAAATTATTTGCACTGTTTGATTTTATTTGCATCTGAACCACGATCAGTGCAAATGCAGTTAATGAAAAACACAAGTAGTTACTTCAAGATATGGCAGGAAGGAAAACTCAAAATAATCTATCATGTAACTTTCAAATATAAAGAATGTAATAGTATCTATAATGGAGAATTTAGACTGCAATCACAAAAATTATATATAAAAATTTCAGTATAAACAAAATGACTATTAAGAGGCAGAGCTTTTAAATATAAGGGGTCCAAACTTTTTGAAAACATTTACTATTAAAGTTGTCCCATCAGTTTCTGCATCTACTGTACATCAAAGCTGAAGTCTAATTATTTAATGTTACATACTTTTGTTACTGTTACAAGTAAGGTTCTTCCTAATGCCTGTTTAATCATTTTGAAAACACCTTTGATGGGTTTTTACAAAGTCTTTCCTGTTCTTTAAGTTTTTAATATCTTGAACTGGTGCCCTGCGGTGGGTTGGCACCCTGCCCAGGATTGGTTCCCTGCCTTGTGCCCTGTGTTGGCTGGGATTGGCTCCGGCAGACCCCCGTGACCCTGTGTTCGGATTCAGCGGGTTGGAAAATGGATGGATGGATGGATGGATGAACTGGTGCCTCACATCACCAAATGGCATTTTGGAATAGATTTGTCATCACTAATGAAAAACACAGTACGTTGCTATAGTCATATACCAGCGAAATCAAAGATTTCTTGCACTGTGTAATGTCCAATAAGGGACTGAAAGGATAGTTGGCATGTTTCATTTGAAATCTGTTGTACTTTTGAATTTTGTCTTTTTTTCTTTGCTTTTTCTCAAGTTTAAACTTGAGAGATAAGTAGGTGCCACATAAGTGAAGCTTGCACCTGTGGATGAGAGGGTCACCTCAATGCAACTTCAAGTAACTAAGATGAATAGTTGTACATGCATTTTCAAGTTTTTCAAAATATCTGGGGTTTCTAGAGATAGTGAATTTGGTGCTATAAAGGGTGATGCCTACATCTCTTTGGTTCTTCTGGAAAACTGTAATACTCAAGTTACTACTGATAAGAGTGATGTGATTTGGTGGAACAGAAGTTCTGATCTGAACTACAGTGGCAAATTGTTATTGGATTTCTCTGCCAGCCATGAATTACTTATAACATACACCATATTAGATACAAGAATGTTTATAATTGCACTTGGAACCAAAGAATCTTGGGCCAAGGGTCAATGATCAGTCTTGCTGTCTGAGAGCATCTCCTGCAATTCAGGAGGCTGGGAACATTTAGCCCGAAATTATCCATCTGAAGAACTCAGAAGTAGAACCACTGATGGATGATAATATTGAGGAAAGCAATCAAGCTAAAGAAAGATGCATTTCAGGTAGCGCAAGAAAAATATGTTGAGGTGCATTCCATTTCTGTGGCTGAAGAAACAGTTTTGTGTGAAAATATGTTCTACAAAATGAAATTTGGCTGTTAGTCACTACACTCGGTGCTTAACTACCCAATCTTTCATTTTGAAATAGTAAAGATGCTGCTTTTCAGAATACTTTTTGCAAGACCATCTCACATAAATAGTGAAGTAATTGGCAGCAGTAAGACAAGGGAAAAGGTTCAAACATGCAATCTTCCCATGCTGGCACAGAAACACGTTCAGCATGCTTTACCATTATTTTTATTACAAGAGTTAAAAGTTACGCCAATAAATGCTATTAATTGATAATCCTGAATTTCACAGAATGCTTTATCAATTAAATACTCTTTTTAACTTTCCTTTTTTACATACACCGCTAGACAATACTGCAAGGATCCACACAGTCAAGAAATACATCAAGCAATCCATATACTTGCAGCAGACCCAATACCAAGCAATACACATGCAAATGATGTAACAAGAAAGAAACTTACCAGTGGAAAACCAACGCAGGGTTTCAACATATAAACAACTACAAATTATTGTATGAACTGAAACTAAATGTAACTTGACAATCTATTCACTGCTGCATATAAGCCAATGAGATTTTAGAGGTCCAATCATTAGGCATCCTATATCCACGATTTCATTCAAGACTCGACCAATTAATTATTTGTAGCCATAGATGTTCATCAACTCAAAAATGAAACCAATTACAAAATCAAATGAAGGCTCTGATTATGGAACATTTAAGAGCCACTACCTGCAACAGACAAAAACCATCAAGAATAAGACTGTTCAGTATTCACGTACTTACAGCAACCAGATCTAAACTCTACATTAGATGACAACATTCATCCAAAATATGTATACAGAATCTTTGTGCTACAGAGGTTTGGTGATATGAACAATAGTTTTTCATTTTTTTTTAATAAATTAATTAATAAGTATGGTTCTTTAGCACTCTCATACAGAGCAATGTGTTTCTTTGCATTGGCTATGAGCTTTACAGTATATAAAGAATTGTTGTTGTTGTTGTTGGGCAAGGAGTGTAAGTAAATGCATTTAACATACCTTTTTTAGCCTGGGCTTGTCGCACTCTCCATATAGTCTTGGGGATCTCAAAGTTGTAGTTTTTAGGCAAGACACTGGCAGCCTCCTGCAACTTCACATCACTCAAAATTTCATCAGGAACTTGGTTAGCTACCCGGCGTTGTGGTCTTCGCTCTGAAATTAAAGTAGTGCAACTTTACTTCACACAGGCTTACTCCTAAGAAATGAAGACAAGATGATTCCAGAACGATGTTAAACATAATGGAGTGTTAAAAGTGTACATGCAATAGGGACTATGGGAATGATTACTACTCAGGAGACAGCAATATAATGGCTACATTTTTTTAACCTAGTTTGAACAGAATCAAATGTTTTTTTTTTTTTAAAAAAAGACTGGCTGGTAAGCAGTAATAGCATAACTCTGAACCAGCAAGAAGTAGGCTTAACTGCACTGTTCTCCAGTCTTACAGTTAAAGGTCAAAGAAGAAAAGAAGAGTGTAAAATTAAAACAGAACAAGGAGATAATGTGCAGACAAACAGACAAGTCGAAATCTGCTCCAAACAGAAGGAAAATATGGGCAATTTCAGAAACTGCTACACCAGCTGAAAGCCAATGCAAGGCAAAGCTGATTCTCTCACTCTAGGAAGCATAAGCATTATAATACTGGTAAAACACAGAGATATTTTTAATACAAAACAACACTTTGGTTTAAGTGACAGGCATACTGAAGACAAATTAAGTCATTAATATTCAAATATATCAAGCAACATTCCATCCATTTAATGGCTTGCAGGCTCCTTCAACAATTTTTTGTAATCATTTCTGTCGCTATTCATGATGAATTTAATAAGAACCAGAGAGAAGTTATTTTAACTTATCCTGAAGCCAGTATGGATCTTAGAATTCAATAAACTGCTAGTAAGAATCAGAAGCTACTAAATTATGTAATCTCACCATTTTGCTTTTTATAAATAAACTAAACACAATAATAATTAATACTATACAATATACAATACTATATTTCAGCATTACTGAATATTCTAGATCAGGGGTCTCCAACACGTTGTTCGCGAACTACCGGTAGCTCGCTACCCCTTTCCAAGTAGCTTGCCAAAGGGTTAATGAATTGTACATAAATTTGAAAACTTCATTAGTCAAATTAGGGGTGGGCGATCTTTCCAAAAAATCATATCACGATCCACAATCTGAATTGCAATCTATCTTTTCAATGTGGCATACACTTAGGAGAAAATCCGGACTCAAACTCAACAAGACCTAAATATCAAACAAACTTGAATTCAGTTGTTCTCTCATTTGCTAGCTACACGGAGTTAAGGAACACACCCCGAAGCTGGCAAGTGAGCGAGGAAGGCACCTTCCCTCAGCCCGCTGCGTGTTTCTCGGATTCACGCAAATAAATCGGTACCGCAAGCGAACTATGATACATAGCGCAATGAGAGAAGTCGCAAAATCAACCAGAATGTTCAAGCAAATTATAGAAAAAAACCTGATCTAAATCCGTTAAGTAGTTCTCTCGTGAAAATCGGACAGACATACAGACAGACAGACAGACATTGGATTTTATATATTATGTATTAGTAAACCTTCAAAATAATGTGCAGTTAAAGTCTCAACAGCATTCTCAGCATTTCTGGAGCTTAGTAGAGCCAGATAACTATAAGAATCTTCACCAAGCAACTCTGAAAATGTCTGCTTTGTTTGGGTCTACATACCTCTGTGAGTCTGCCTTTTCTGACATGAATGTCATTAAATCAAAGTTCAGAACAAGACTGACAGATGAACACTTAAATGACTCTAGAAGAGTGAACCTAAGAGGCCACACTCCACCATACACCGCTCTTGTTGACTCCATGCAGTGCCAGTCATCTGACTAACTAAAAAACACATCACACATGCAACTGGACATGTGAATACTCTTGTGAAGACAGTGAAACAGTGACATGGAACAAAATGACAAATGAATAAGTAATATCTGTGTATTTGTCATTGCATTGTTTTGTTTGGACAGCATTCATGTTTTAATTCAATAGTATGAGATATACTAGAAAATGCATACAGACATACAAAATGCACTTGCAGGTGAGCTAAATATTTTTTGTGATGTTTTAATGCAAAATGTGAGTTGTGGACCCCAACATTTTGTAAATGTTCAGACAAAACAAAACAAGCTTATTCAGTTTGTTTGTGTTGAAATAAGCAATGAGAATAACCGTTAGAGGGAGGCGCAGTGGGTAGCGCTGCTGCCTCGCAGTTGGGAGACCTGGGGACCTGGGTTCGCTTCCCGGGTCCTCCCTGCGTGGAGTTTGCATGTTCTCCCCGTGTCTGCGTGGGTTTCCTCCGGGCGCTCCGGTTTCCTCCCACAGTCCAAAGACATGCAGGTTAGGTGGATTGGCGATTCTAAATTGGCCCTAGTGTGTGCTTGGTGTGTGGGTGTGTTTGTGTGTGTCCTGCGGTGGGTTGGCACCCTGCCTGGGATTGGTTCCTGCCTTGTGCCCTGTGTTGGCTGGGATTGGCTCCAGCAGACCCCTGTGACCCTGTATTTGGATTCAGCGGGTTGGAAAATGGATGGATGGATAAACGTTAGAAAACATAGCTCCCTGCCATTTTCATTTTGTAAAAGGAGCTCTTAGGGGAAAAAAGGTTGGAGACCCCTGTTCTAGATCAACTTTTTATTATATATAAGTTGTGGACCCAAAAATGTAAGTGAGCAGTTACTTTAATTTTATATCATAATCTGCTAATTCATAACTATTAAATTTGATGCATACTTTATGATTTGACGATCATGAATTGTATACCTCAACATAAACAAATTAGTTACTTAAATAAGTATGAGGACATGCACATTTTACTATAATGAATATTTAGCTGTTCTCTCATTTACAAAGGACTGTAAATCAACAAGCATCTTCAAATATTAAAAGTGATGCATTCCTAAGTAATGCAATTTTGAAATTGTAGTTTAATTATCTTTTCAAAGTAAAGTCATCATTAATTGTATATTTAAGATAGGCTCCAATTAACTGAAATTAAGATTTGATAAAGAAATGTTTTCAACCTCATTTTTTGTATGTAAAAGACTTGTTAAATGATGTGTGATACAGGATTAATGTCTTATAATTAACAGTAAGATTTAAAAAGTATAACAGGCGTAAGTCATTCCTTATGCTACTAACTCAATATGAGCAATGATAATCTGGACAATAGTTTATTTTACATACAGAACCTTTCAAGGTTAGTACCAGTGACAAATGTTTCAAATGTTATAAAACTATGTATTCAGACAAATTCCACCTTAATGAATTATATTTCAACCTATACAGATACTCTAGGAGCTCCAACATGAACACTAAACTAATGTCATATTTGTAATACATTTTTCTTACTTAATTCATGCAATATTTCATTGCAAGCAGCTCTGGAGAATCAAAAGAAACAAATCTCCCCACTGAGCACCGGTCCTTAAATACAGTATTATATATATACACATATATATATATATATATATATATATATATATATATATACATACACATATTATATATATATATATATATATATATATATATATACACATACACATACACATATATATATATATATATATATATATATATATATATATATATATATATATATATATATATATATATACATACACTGTATATATGTGTATATACAGTGCATCCAGAAAGTATTCACAGAGCATAACTTTTTCCACATTGTTATGTTACAGCCTTATTCCAAAATGGATTAAATTCATTTGTTTCCTCAGAATTCTACACACAACACCCCATAATAACAACATGAAAAAAGTTTACTTGAGATTTTTGCAAATTTATTAAAAATAAAAAAATTGAGAAAGCACATGTACATAAGTATTCACAGCCTTTGCCATGAAGCTCAAAATTGAGCTCAGGTGCATCCTGTTTCCCCTGATCATCCTTGAGATGTTTCTGCAGCTTAATTGGAGTCCACCTGTGGTAAATTCAGTTGATTGGACATGATTTGGAAAGGCACACGCCTGTCTATATAAGGTCCCACAGTTGACAGTTCATGTCAGAGCACAAACCAAGCATGAGACAGGACTGTCTCGAGGCACAAATCTGGGGAAGGTTACAGAAAAATTTCTGCTGCTTTGAAGGTCCCAATGAGCACAGTGGCCTCCATCATCCGTAAGTGGAAGTAGTTCGAAACCACCAGGACTCTTCCTAGAGCTGGCTGGCCATCTAAACTGAGCGATCGGGGGAGAACAGCCTTAGTCAGGGAGGTGACCAAAAACTCGATGGTCACTCTGTCAGAGCTCCAGAGGTCCCCTGTGGAGAGAGGAGAACCTTCCAGAAGGACAACCATCTCTGCAGCAATCCACCAATCAGGCCTGTATGGTAGAGTGGCCAAACAGAAGCCACTCCTTAGTAAAAGGCACATGGCAGCTCACCTGGAGTTTGCCAAAAGGCACCTGAAGGACTCTCAGACCATGAAAAAGAAAATTCTCTGGCCTGATGAGACAAAGATTGAACTCTTTGGTGTGAATGCCAGGTGTCACATTTGGAGGAAACCAGGCACCCCTCATCACCAGGCCAATACCATCCCTACAGTGAAGCATGGTGGTGGCAGCATCATGCTGTGGGGATGTTTTTCAGCGGCAGGGACTGGGAGACTAGTCAAGATAAAGGGAAAGATGACTGCAGCAATGTACAGAGACATCCTGGATGAAAACCTGCTCCAGAGCGCTCTTGACCTCAGACTGGGGCAATGGTTCATCTTTCAGCAGGACAACAACCCTAAGCACACTGCCAAGATATCAAAGGAGTGGCTTCAGGACAACTCTGTGAATGTCCTTGAGTGGCCCAGCCAGAGCCCAGACTTGAATCCGATTGAACATCTCTGGAGAGATCTTAAAATGGCTGTGCACCGACGCTTCTCTCTGGAGAGATCTTAAAATGGCTGTGCACCGACGCTTCTCATCCAACCTGATGGAGCTTGAGAGGTGCTGCAAAGAGGAATGGGCGAAACTGGCCAAGGATAGGTGTGCCAAGCTTGTGGCATCATATTCAAAAAGACTTGAGGTTGTAATTGCTGCCAAAGGTGCATCGACAAAGTATTGAGCAAAGGCTGTGAATACTTATGTACGTGTGATTTCTCAGTTTTTTTATTTTTAATAAATTTGCAAAAACCTCAAGTAAACTTGTAGCTGCTCCCGAAGGTTTTCTCCTGGTACAGATGAGACCACGCTCCGACTGATGTTTAAAGAGTATTTATTTGCTCTCTCTCTCTTTACAGCTCTCAAACACCGTGAAAAACTAAAATAAAATAAAGCTAGTAAATTAAACAATTAATGAATTATAGTAATCCCTCGCTATATCGCGCTTCGCCTTTCGCGGCTTCACTCCATCGCGGATTTTATATGTAAGCATATTTAAATATATATTGCGGATTTTTCGCTGCTTCGCGGGTTTCTGCGGACAATGGATCTTTTAATTTCTGGTACATGCTTCCTCAGTTGGTTTGCCCAGTTGATTTCATACAAGGGACGCTATTGGCAGATGGCTGAGAAGCTACTCAGCTTACTTTCTCTCTCTCTCTCTTGCGCTGACGTAGGGGTGTGTGAGCAGGGGGGCTGTTCGCACACCTAGATGATACGGACGCTCGTCTAAAAATGCTGAAAGATTATCTTCAAGTTGCTATCTTTTGTGCAGCTGCAGCTGCTTCCTGAAAGGACATGCTGAATGGTGCTTCGCATACTTAAAAGCACGAAGGGCACGTATTGATTTTTTTATCTGTCTCTCTCTATCTCTCTCTCTCTCTCTCTCTGCTCCTGACGGAGGGGGTGTGAGCTGCCGCCTTCAACAGCTTTGTGCCACGGTGCTTCGCATACTTAAAAGCCAAACAGCACTATTGATTTGTTTGCTCCTTTGAAGAGGAAGATATGTTTGCATTCTTTTAATTGTGAGACTGAACTGTCATCTCTGTCTTGTCATGGAGCACAGTTTAAACTTTTGAAAAAGAGACAAATATTTGTTTGCAGTGTTTGAATAACGTTCCTGTCTCTCTACAACCTCCTGTGTTTCTGCGCAAATCTGTGACCCAAGCATGACAATATAAAAATAACCATATAAACATATGGTTTCTACTTCGCGGATTTTCTTATTTCGCGGGTGGCTCTGGAACGCAACCCCCGCGATGGAGGAGGGATTACTGTACACAAGTGTAAGGATAACAAATTAAAACATACCGTGTGCACCTTCTGACCAGAAATTCAGGAGTCTCTATATTCTCTCTGATACTTCATTTCTTACTAAAACTGAACAGCTCAGCGTCCATTAAGCGTGTCACTATGTGCATTTCCGCTCCACCAATGAACCTTATCATGTGACCACTGCGCCCTTCTGTTCAGACCAACTTTGCAAACTTATGTACCAATACACTGAGATTATAAAATAAATAAAATTACAATTAGAAAAGCAATTATTATCATCAACAATAAGATTGCACCACAACTATTATGATATACAATATAATTTACAAAATATATTTTACAAATTCAAACATCAAATTTACATACATATATATATATATATATATATATATATATATATATATACACACACATATTTTGTGACAGCTACAAAACTTTTTTCACGTTGTCATTATGAGGTGTTGTGTGTAGAATTCTGAGGAAAAAAATGAATTTAATCCATTTTGGAATAAGGCTATAACATAACAAAATGTGGAAAAAGTGATGCCCTGTGAATACTTTCTGGATGCACTGTATATTTACATTCTCTGTCTTGTGTTTTTTTTTATATATATCTAAGACTAAAACACTGCCTGAGGCATTTGCCTCATTGCTGGCCCGGGATCCGACAATATTTTTTAATATGTTTTACAGGCCAGATTAATCGCAAAAATTAACGTGTTAACTTTCCCAGGCCTAGCCTGTATATATACAGCATATTTTTTATATATATATATATATATATATATATATATATATATATACAGTAATCCCCCGCTCTATCGCGGTTCAGCTATCGTGCCCCCACTACATCGCAGATTTATTAATACTATTATTATTACTAGGGGGCTTTGCTCGCCCACCCCCTCGTTTGGTTTACCGGATAAACAATTTAAAGAGATTGTTATTTTCATGGGAATTGTTACATATGCATTATTTTCATTCTTACTTTAAAACTTTTGTAAAAACAATATTTGTCCTTTATTTCCTGCCCCAGGCGTGGTTAAATATCTTTCTCACAGCAATTATAACGCTGCACGCGTTGTGAAGGGGGGGTCTGTACGCACGCTAAAGAGATGCGATCGGTTCAGCTCGTGTCTTGCTGTTGCTGCTAGCCACAGCATGTGTTGTGCTTGTCACGCTTTGTGTCAATCACTTAAAAACCTGTACAGCAGCTGTCCTTTCTCCATGCCGCTCGCTTTGTGATGGGGGGGGGGAGGAGCTGAACGAATGCTAAGCAGAAGTGGACAGATCAGCTACTGGCTTTGTGCTGCTTTTGCCAAGATGCATGCCTGTTCTGTTTGCTCTGTGCGTTCTGAAGGAGTAGGAGGAGGAGTGTGATGTGACGGCTGAACACACAGCTAAGGACAAGTGCTCACAATCGCTTCGCTCAAACCCCGCGTGCTACGCTCCTGCCAATTCGTCTTGGGAAGGGGGGAGCTGAATGCACGCTAAGGGGAACTGGACTTTGTGCTGGCTCTGTGCTGCTTGTTTTTCAGCTTGTCACTCTGTGTGTCAATCATTTAAAAGCCTCTACAGCAGCTCTTATCCTGTCTCATTGCCATGTCCTGCGTGAAGCTAAAATGTTTTATAATAGAGAGATGTTACTCATATCCTTAGCCCGACATCCACATATCGTATGTGTTTACAAAGTGTGTTTTAATAAGTTTACATGTGTTTAAAGCGTGTGGGATGGGTATTTTAAGGCTTAAACTATAAAAAAAAAAAGGTGGTCTTTCTATATCGCAGATCTTCACCTATCGCGGGTGGGTCTGGAACGTAACTTCCGCAATAGGCGGGGGATTACTGTATATTATATATATATATATATATATATATATATATATATATACACACACACACACACACACACACACACACACACACACACACACACACACACAGTGGGACCTCGGGTCCCGACCGTAATTCGTTCCAAATCTCTGGTCATAACCCGATTTGGTCGTGACCCAAAGTAATTTCCCCCATAGGATTGTATGTAAATACAATTAATCCGTTCCAAAAGGTACAAACTGTATGTAAATATTTTTTTTTTTTTTTTTTTTAAGATTTTTAATATAATTTTTAAAATAGTTAATTATACCTTAGAATGCACAGCGTAATAGTAAACTAAATGTAAAAACATTGAATAACACTAAGAAAACCTTGAACAACAGAGAAAACTAATATTGCAAGAGTTTGCTATAGCGCTATGAACCGCTCGCTAAAAACACTTTTTTTAATGAGTTTTAAGCACAGGGAAAAAAATGAACATTTGAAAAATCCGTAATTTAATAAACAACCAAGAAAAGTAACACTGCAACAATGCATGCTACAAACCGATCGCTGTAAACAGAAGTGAAGTGGAGGTTAAAATCCAATAGAAAAAAGTCTTCATTAAATACAAGGAGGTTAAAACAATGCTTGAATCAGTCTCTTTAAAAACAAGCCCGGTGCATTCTTTAACTGCCTTCTCTGCCTTATGCGGCCGAAAATAAAAAAACTGAGAAATCACATGTACATAAGAATTCACAACCTTTGCTCAATTACTTTGTCGATGCACCTTTGGCAGCAATTACAGCCTCAAGTCTTTTTGAATATGATGCCACAAGCTTGGCACACCTATCCTTGGCCAGTTTCGCCCATTCCTCTTTGCAGCACCTCTCAAGCTCCATCAGGTTGGATGGGAAGCGTCGGTGCACAGCCATTTTAAGATCTCTCCAGAGATGTTCAATCGGATTCAAGTCTGGGCTCTGGCTGGGCCACTCAAGGACATTCACAGAGTTGTCCTGAAGCCACTCCTTTGATATCTTGGCTGTGTGCTTAGGGTCGTCGCCCCAGTCTGAGGTCAAGAGCGCTCTGGAGCAAGTTTTCATCAAGGATGTCTCTGTACATTGCTGCAGTCATCTTTCCCTTTATCCTGACTAATCTCCCAGTCCCTGCCGCTGAAAAACATCCCCACAGCATCATGCTGCCACCGCCATGCTTCACTGTGGGGACTGTATTGGACTAGTGATGAGCAGTGCCTGGTTGTCTCCACACATACCTCAGTGCAAGACACATGACAGCCCGCATGGAGTTTGCTAAAAGACACCTGAAGGACTCTGAGATGGTGAGAAATAAGATTCTCTGGTCTGGTGAGACCAAGATAGAACTTTTTGGCCTTAATTCTAAGCGGTATGTGTGGAGACAACCAGGCACTGCTCATCACTTGTCCAATACAGTCCCCACAGTGAAGCATGGCGGTGGCAGCATCATGCTGTGGGGGTGTTTTTCAGCTGCAGGGACAGGACGACTGGTTGCAATCGAGGGAAAGATGAATGCGGCCAAGTACAGGGATATCCTGGACAAAAACCTTCTCCAGAGTGCTAAGGACCTCAGACTGGGCCGAAGGTTTACCTTCCAACAAGACAATGACCCTAAGCACACAGCTAAAATAACGAAGGAGTGGCTTCACTACAACTCTGTGACTGTTCTTGAATGGCCCAGCCAGAGCCCTGACTTAAACCCAATTGAGCATCTCTGGAGAGACCTAAAAATGGCTGTGCACCAACGTTTACCATCCAACCTGACAGAACTGGAGAGGATCTGCAAGGAGGAATGGCAGAGGATCCCCAAATCCAGGTGTGAAAAACTTGTTGCATCTTTCCCAAGAAGACTCATGGCTGTACAGTATTAGTTCAAAAGGGTGCTTCTACTAAATACTGAGCAAAGGGTCTGAATACTTAAGACCATGTGATATTTCAGTTTTTCTTTTTTAATAAATCTGCAACAATTTCAAAAATTATTTTTTTTGTCTGTCAATATGGGGTGCTGTGTGTACATTAATGAGGGAAAAAATGAATTTAAATGATTTTAGCAAATGGCTGCAATATGACAAAGAGTGAAAAATTGAAGGGGGTCTGAATACTTTCCGTACCCACTGTGTGTGTGTGTGTGTATATATATATATATATATATATATATATTTATATTGTCGCAGGTGGCTGGGGGGGGGGGGTGACCCAGCCGGGACACCCCAGAGGACCGGAAGAGGGCTTACGCCTTCCTCAGATCACGTGGGGGTGACTGCCCTGGTTCCTTTGGAGGCCACGGGTACAGAGCTGTGAAGCTCAACCCTGTAGGGGCCTGTGGTCACCACTAGGGGGCGCCCCAATGCCTTGGGAGCCCTGGACCTCAGCACTTCGGCCACACCCGGAAGTGCTGGGGGAAAGAACAGCAGGAACACCCAGAGTGCTTCCGGGGATGCAGCCGGCACTTCCGCCACACTGGGGTGTGTCGGTGGAAGATTGCCGGGAAACACCTGGAGCACATCCGGGTGATTATAAAAGGGGCCGCCTCCCTTCATTCAAGACTTGAGTCGGGTGGAAGAGGACGGGGTCTCTGGAGGAGGCAAGGAGGCAGCCTGAAGAGTAAGGCATTTGAGTTGGCCTGGACTTGTGAGGACTTTTGGGGGTTTCAGTGCACTGTATTTTAAATAGTACTGTATAATAAACGTGTGTTGGGTGACATGAACGTGCCCGCCTCTCTGTGTCCGGGCCGGCTTCCACAATAAATATATAATATATATATATATATATATATATATATATATATATATATATATATATATACAGTGATCCCTCGCTATATCGCGCTTCGCCTTTCGCGGCTTCACTCCATCGCGGATTTTATATGTAAGCATATTTAAATATATATCGCGGATTTTTTGCTGGTTCGCGGATTTCTGCGGACAATGGGTCTTTTAATTTCTGGTACATGCTTCCTCAGTTGGTTTGCCCAGTTAATTTCATACAAGGGACGCTATTGGCAGATGGCTGAGAAGCTACCCAGCTTACTTTTCTCTCTCTCTCTCTCTCTCTCTTGCGCTGACTTTTTCTGATCCTGACGTAGGGGGATTGAGCAGGGGGGCTGTTCGCACACCTAGACGATACGGACGCTCGTCTAAAAATGCTGAAAGATTATCTTCAAGTTGGCTACCTTCTGTGCAGCTGCTTCGTATACTTAAAAGCACGAAGGGCACGTATTGATTTTTTTATCTGTCTCTCTCTCTCTCTCTGCTCCTGACGGAGGGGGTGTGAGCTGCCGCCTTCAACAGCTTTGTGCCGCGGTGCTTCGCATACTTAAAAGCAAACAGCCCTATTGATTTGTTTGCTCCTTTGAAGAGGAAGATATGTTTGCATTCTTTTAATTGTGAGACTGAACTGTCATCTCTGTCTTGTCATGGAGCACAGTTTAAACTTTTGAAAAAGAGACAAATGTTTGTTTGCAGTGTTTGAATAACGTTCCTGTCTCTCTACAACCTCCTGTGTTTCTGCGCAAATCTGTGACCCAAGCATGACAATATAAAAATAACCATATAAACATATGGTTTCTACTTCGCGGATTTTCTTATTACGCGGGTGGCTCTGGAACGCAACCCCCGCGATGGAGGAGGGATTACTGTATATATAGTGACGCTTGAGTCACTGTCTTGCTCCCTAGAGAAGACACAGAGTTCAATGGCTTTGAGAAAACCAACTTTATTGCAAACAAAACAGGAGCTGTTAGGCATTTATTCAAATGGGAGCTACCACTTTAATACAAAAAGACACCCAAACAAGCAGTGACGGGCCAGATCAGTGTCCGGGTTAGAATGTTCAAATAAGTGAACCAGCTGCCGTGGCACAATGTCAAATGCTTTACCTTAGCTGCTGATGTCCGAGGTTCTATCCCTGTAAGGGGATGCAGAAATGTGTAATGTGTACAACTGACAAGCCCCAATAAGGGAGAAACAAATGTCACGTACCCTTTGTATTATTTGGCAGATAAAGTATCACATGTGAGTATCTATAATGTGCTTCTCACAAACGAAAGGATGTGGCAGATGTTTGCCAACTGGCTGACCAACCACAAGTGTACATCGATAGGTAACCTCCCAAGTAATCAGACTGTGACTCAGACTTAAGAATGTAATTCTCCAATATGCACTCTGTCAAATAAGCGTACCAGCCGCCACACATACATATAAAAATACAATACATGATACATGTTTAAACTTTCTAGCAGTATCACACTTTTGGGTGCCTTTAAACTCTGGAACAATTGTGAGGGTCAAAGCTGTGACACAATAATAGCTTCCAATGTAGTGTCACACTGTAGAAAAGTTTAAATTTACTCAAGGTTGTACAACAATTTTAAAAATATATTAAGACAAAATGAATAAAAGTTCAAATGACAACCACTGAATACAGATCAACACACAACATAAAAAGTAAATACTACTTGGGGTGGCTGGTAATTACATTTCATCCTGTTATATCAGCCATAGCACACTAGGTAACACTAACAAAGTCCTTGCGTTTTACCTTGAGTTATTGCTATCTTTGAGTAAAAGATGCCTTGCGGTGAACTATTCAAGCACAGTATGAATTAGACTTCAAAGAACTAAAATCAGTGCAGGTAAGGACAGATTCCTACCCTCCAGACCTCCATTCCTCCTTTTATTTTAATTGTCTTCAGCAATTTTCTCTACTTTTTCTCAACTCTTCCTAAGTAAAAAATTAATTAATGTTAAATATTTACATAATATGCCTACCAAAAGAATTTCATCAACCTTAAGACTCTCACTTTGTTGTTGATCTCTCCATTTAGTGTTACTTTATCTGCTCCTCTGCTATCCAATTTAACATTCCTATCTTCAAACTAATTCATTTCCTAAACCACACTACTTTGGAATTTCAGGGGATGCTTTCCTTTCTGTTCAATGCACTCCACAGTCTTACTAATAATTGATCAGCATTTATTCGCTAAAACAACCCCACATTTCAAACTCATATCACATGAAACCCAGACTTTACGATAGGCTACTACCCGACTATTTGGATCTGCATATTCTAGTGTCTCGAGTTACTTTTCTTCTGATTCTTCAGTTTCTTATTTCAAAAGTGAATGGTATCACTAAAAATTCCCATGTGTTTGTATACACTGGAGCCTGGTCAAGGGTGAATTCCTGCATTTTTATTCATTTCTATGAAACAAGCTCTGACTTGACAATGATCTTGCTGGAATAAAAAAAAAATGAACAATTTAGGATACGATCAAAACATTACTTATAAAGCCCCCCACAAACAACTCATTATGAGCTACTGTATAAGAGACCGGTTTAAGCTCAAATTATGTGTGAATGGACCTCTTAGTATGTCACAGAAAATCAGGTGCAACTTGACATCAAAAAATACTTTTTTTTTTTGTAGTGCAGGTACTTTGCCCTTAATTGTTCATTGGTAGTCTGATTTAAAACTGATTGCATATTGTTCGGAAAAAAATGTGTGCACTGTAATTTAATTGACAGTTATCACACTGTAGAGACTTTACCAGTCTCCTTTGTGATGATGCAAGTTTAACAACCTACGTTTGTATTCTTTAGCTTCAAAACAAATTGTACTTCAGCCTAATGACAAAAAACGTAAGGAAATTCCTTTGGTTCAGCAATGAACGTGCCTCTGCACAAGGTTGAGAAAAAATGACAAACCATTAATATTTCAGTATTAAAACTCAATATGTTAAGGATGAGAAACTAATTCTATGCTAACACCCAAATATTTTTGTAAATGCACAAAACACTCAAGATCCAAGAGAAAAAAAAAACATAGTAAATATTTAACTTTCTTTGAATATTAACATTTATGAGATGAATTTTCATGCAGCACTTTTACATGACTACAGAGTTACACCTGTAAACATTGAAACAGAAGTTCCCATGCAGTAAGTTGTGCACAGTATTTAATTAAATTTAGTTAGACCAATGTTTATATACAGGTATCCATACACAGAAGCTATACATATTTTTAAATAAATAAAACATAGCTTCTGTCATAAATAGGGCAAGTGCTTAAAAATACTTGCCATTCTCTTCATGTATGTTTTAATTTTGTTTTGCACCATGAAATAAATTAAAAATAACATTCAGTCTTAATAGGATAGGCACTTTGGGCATTAAAAAGGTCTTGCATATTTTAGGTGATTTTAAATACCAAAAAAGGATTACAAATGGCACCTAAGAAGGATTTATTTCATTCATCCACTATTTTGTGAAAAAGAAAACCGGCTAAAGCTGTACTATATACTAATGACCAAACTATTACTTTTAAGACTAGCAAAATCATTGATTATTCAACATGGAACTATCGTGGGAGTCAGAATTGTGATGCAATAATAGTTTTCAGTATAAAGATGCTAAAGTGTAGGGTGACACTACAAAAAAGCTTAAATTCACCTGGGGCTATGGGTTTCTTCAATTTACATTTTCTTGAATGGTTATTAATTTCCTGCAGTATCAGACACATTGGTTAACACATTCCATAAAAAAGCACATTCACTAACACAACCATACTCAATCATACAGACCAACTTGGAGTCAAAAATTAACCTAACAATCACATTATTTTGGATATGGTGTGAAACCACACAAATTTGAATCAGTAACACTAAGACTGTGCAGCAGTGGCACTAATCACTGTGCGACCAGACTATGCAGGACAATAAACCAGCAGGTGAAATAGAAAATAAAGATGACTCAAGACTAAACATTGTTCTTTTTTGCAAGCCTTGTTGAGAACATTTTATAATACCACAGTAGTGTAACCGATGGCTAAATCAGAAAATGACAAATGTAGTATAGTTAAATTGTCAATACTTATATTCAGTGCAAGTACTGTAGGTCAGAATTTAAGATTACCTTATATTGCCTGTATATTTAAAACAAAGTAGAAAGGCTAATAACAGCAAACAATCACTACTATTAAATTGTTACCTTTCTGGGAGTTGAATTTAGCTACATGTATGTAGTCAGTTTTGCTGACTGAATGGTTTTACAAGAGAAACTGACATGAATATTAAAGCCCTCTCCATTAAAAGGAACAGCAAATTAATGCAGCACATTTTTTCATACAGCAGTTATCAATTGCCTTTGTCATCAAAATACATTTTTGAAGTACTCTAACCAATAAACAATAATTGGCTAACCAATTACATTGTTTTATTTCTTTGCCAATGGCCGAAAACTGTTTAAACCTAATGTGCTTTATAGAAAAGAAAAATTATACTTAACTCAAATAAAGAAAACATGAAATTGTTCATTAAAAGGAAAAGGCATTTTGTGTCTTTTTGCTGCAAAGGATTAAATTAAACTACAAATTACTTGTTATCTACAATGGTATTTTAAATGAAGAATCAAATGAAAGATTCTTGTAAGGAATACTCCTAGTAAAATCAAAATTACCCCATGATAACTCAAATACATTTTACTGAGTGCATTCATTACAAAAAAAAAAAAACACATTTCTTAAAATGCATCATACATACTAATATTGACAAGACAGTCTACCAGAAAATATGCAGTGTCCTTCTGCTTTAATAAACCAAATTAAGTAGGTGACATATTCAATCTATGTCATAAATATTAGTTTCATTTAAAATTGGGCCTAAAAAACAATATTTTTTGATGGATGAAAGTACATTTTACTTTATGATTACATTCTTATGGAATTTAAGAAAAGATCATAGAACACTTTTCAAAAGCAAGGCTAGACAGTCCTGCTTTTAGTAGATTAAAGATCTATGTAGTAATAGGTAGAAGTTGCAATATTGTAAAAATGACTGTAAGTAGCTAGGTGGCTGAGCATGTTCTGTTTGTCTTTCAGTGCTTTGTCGAGCAGTAAAGAAGTACATAAAATTAAATAATAAATTTGTAGATGCAGTTTCTGGTCTTGCTGCTTAATGTACGGTTAGACAGGTGATAAGGACAAATCACGGGAAATCACAGGGCTTTTATGTTAAGTAAGAGTAGTAACTTGCAAATGATTATATAGTGTATATACAAAGCATGGTAAAAAAATGGCAATGCTGACTCCTAATGCTGCATCCATTAAGCAGCACTGGTGTGAAGGCAAATATTATGTGTGCTGATTGCAAGAGGCGTTTTACCTAAAAGGCTTGGTATGCATTTTTACATTGACTGAGCATAACAGCACTCAGTACACAGAACTTGCTACCTCTTTCCTCTTTGCTCTGTTCCAAGCCTCAGGTTGTGGCATTTTCACAGAGGAAAAAACAACTACCTTGTGCATTCTAAAAGAAAAAAAATAAACTAATCTAAAATAGATTTTTTGACAAACATGGTCCTGGGTATGATGTTAAACTGCACTTGGCCCTGCAACTTACAGGAAAAAAACTTGGGGGTTGGTGGCAGGATTGGCACTCTAGCCACAGTAAAAACTTCACACAGCTCTGAAAGGCCAGACAGGATTCCTCCCTCTGAAGGTGGCTAAGGGTTGTGTTGGTGTTGCCAGTGTTCCCAGGAGGTGTTTCATCTCACAGGACACCATGGATATTATTGAGAGGAGTTGCAGCACACAGCTTGATGGTAACTCTGGTCTATAACCGGGAACTGAGAAGGATGGCTGCGAGATCTTGGTTCCAGCTCCCTGAGCTGCATTATTGGACTTGGTACTCCAATACTGGGGGTGCAGTGAAGGAGACTGATCACATCCTCAAGGGTAGACACTGGAGGCTCCTACAGAACTGCAGGGTCTATAGAAATGCTCGGTTTGTGAATTCTTACCACAGATTATTGTTGCTACTCTGAAGGTCTTAGCTCCAGTAGGCTAACACCTTGATGTTGGAGACCTTCCATGACAAGACCCTGAAGGTGGCTAAGGGTTGTGTTGGTGTTGCTAATGTTCCCAGGAAGTATTTCATCTCACAGGACAGGATATTATCGAGAGGAGTCGCAGCACACAGCTTGATGGCAACTTCGGTCTGTAACCGGGAAATGAGAAGGACGGCTGTGAGGGCTCAGAGGGCACATAAGGAGACGTTTGTTAGAGGAATCTGTGAGCAAGTGACACACCATCTCTAGTCTAATGTCTCACGTCCTTGGCACTGAGGAACTGAAGCATTCAGCACATCTGAATGTGTTCCTCAGAGAGTTACAGTCATGGCACCTGATGGAACAGCCCTTATGGATGACACTGCAGTTGTGACCTGGCTACTTTGAGCAGCTGTTTAAAACTAATCCTCCGGCTATGACATTGGATATCTCTGGGTCCACGGTTCTTGAGGCTGATCCTGAAATTAGTTGTGAACCACCCAATCTCACTGAGATTGCACAGGTGGTGAACCAGCTGAAGGTAAGGAAGGCTGCAGGGATCTGTGGTATCCGGGGTGAATTTCTACAGAGAGTGGGAAAGGCTGTCTTCCTGGTATTGCAAGCAATCTTTGCTTCCATTTGGGAGATGGCGTCATCCCAACTGACTGGGAAACGGGACATGTTGTCCCTATCTGGAAAGGGAAGGGTGATCGCGTGGATTGCGACAACTACAGGGGGATAACACTGCTCTCGGTGGGGGGTAAGGTCCTTGCTAGGGTCATCCTCAATATGATCCGTAATCACTTGCTACCTAACAGCGACCAGAGCAGTCTGGTTTTTATGCCTGAAACGTCTACCATCGATCCGCATCCTGGCACTGAGCATTGTCATCAAGCGCAAACACAAATAGCACAAAATTTCAATGTAGCCTTTATTGATTTTCGTAAAGCATCTGATTCAGTTAATCGAGCTGCCCTGAGGGACATCCCGAGACTTCGTGGGATCCCCCAAAGTTCCTGGATGTCATGCCTGACCTGTACTTTGAGTGCAGTGCAGAGTGAAGGCTGAACCTCTGAGTTTTTCCCAGTTGATTCTAGGGTTTGTCAGGGGTGTGTTTTTGCTCCTCCTCTGCTCAATGCTTGCACAGGCTGGGTGTTGGTCAGGGTTGTGAAGTCCAGCGACTGTGGGGCATCTGTTTGTGAAGAAAGATTCACTGATCTGGACTTTGCAGACAATGCTGTGATCTTTGCAGAGTCAATGGAGGATATGATCAGGGCTCTCGAAAGACTGAGTGAAGAGTCTGAGTGTCCTGGATAAAAACCAAGATCCAGGCCTTTAATGACCTCTTGGGCACAGCCACCAGCAGTCTGTCTGTCTGCAGAGAGAGTGTCGCTGGGTTTACTTACATTCATGTCTCTGGTGACTCTTTCTATGAGGCCAGTAAATGGATTGAGAGAGCATGGAGGGTCATGAGGTCGCTGGAAAGGGGTGTGTGGCACTCCCGCTATCTTTGAAAAAGGACAAAGGTCCAAGTCTTTACAGTCCCGGTGTTTCCTGTTTTGCTATCTGGTCGGAAGACAAGGATGCTATCCAGTGACCTGAGCCAAAGACTGGACTCCTTCAGTTCTGTGTCTCTCCAGCGAATCCTTGGGTACCATTGGTTTGACTTTGTGCTCACAGAGTCCTGAATGAGGCACATTACCTACTTGTGAGGGAGTGTCAGTTAGGGAACTACGGTCAGGTAGAGCGATTCCCTGGCTTGCAGGATCCTCACTGTTTAGGACCTCAGCAGCTGGATCAGTCCAAGGGAACACCCATGTAACACCTAGCTGCAACAGATAGATGATCATTTCAGAGAGGTGGGACAGGACTATGTGTCTGCCTGGGGGGTTGTCAACTGGGATCCCAATCTGTTTCGCGAACTGATGGGTGCGGCAATGCTCTGTACCAGTGTATGCTCCACAACCTGACCTGACCAAACAAACATGCAATACAGAAGTCCTTACCGTGCATTTCTAAAAGGCCAAAGGAAAAGATATGTGGAGGTTTACTCCAACAGTTAAAATAATGGTATTAAAGGACATAAAATCATAAAGCCATAAAGTAGAATGAGAAAAATAGCAATTTTGTACAAGGCTATGAAGTTTTTCAAAATTGGACAGATTTGAGATTACAATAAGATGAATATGAAATATTAGATGTGTATGTTTACTGTATAATGATCTGATTTTACTTTTGTTTCATACAGCATTTTTCATTTTCTTACACTCTCCATTATTATTTTTCATGGTTGCCAGTTAACTGATTACCTTACAGATACAAACTATAAATAAGGCAATATCAACATAGCCTAATGTTTTCAAATCCTTCTGTATCCAATTTAGCATCACAATCACCTGAAGCCTATCTCAGCAGAGCTGGACAACACACCAGTCCATCGTAGAGCCCGTTCATGCTCATCCATATTCATACTCAGCCAATTTGTAATCACTAACT
>NC_041401.2:63546198-63696198 GCF_900747795.2 Erpetoichthys calabaricus | reverse complement strand
AATACTGGACGGGATTTATCCCGTATTTTTTTTATCATTTTTTTTTTTAAAGCAGCGTCTCATGCAAATCATCCCACACGCATTTTATGAAGATGCCTCCTTTCCTACTTTTGATTGGGTAATACTTGATGTCATCGTTAGTTTGATTGGTGTTTTTAACTGTCCAGTGAGGAGGGCGTGTCTTTTAAGTACAGTCTGCAAAGTGTTGGCACTGAGATGTGGCGTCAGCGCCATAGTTGAAGCCCCTAACGTTGCGGTCAGCAAGTCGGCTAACATCCGCCATGTGCCGTCTTTCAGTTGCGAGAAGCAGATCATAGAATGGTTGAAACTGTTGCCCCTAACGTTGCGCCACGGCGTGTGTTTCGTTTATACCTTGTGTCTTCTCATTAAACTTTTATCTCGCGAATATGTTATTGCAATCCGCAGCGGGAGCGTTTCTATAAACTTAATTTAAAGTTACGTTTTACACCGTGCTTTGTTTCCCTTATGAACATGCTTGTATGCTTAACTCGCTCCGTTCTCAATTGTTTAATTAATTTTTTGCTCTTCGCTGTTTGCGGCTCTTCCTCCATTTCCCCCTACTTCGTTCTTTTATCTCGCGAATATGTTATTGCAATCCTTAACGGGAGCGTTTCAATAAACTGATTGAAAATAGTTTTGCATTTACCTTTTTAGTAAAAGGCGAGCTTTTAAGCCTGAGAAATCACCCCGTAAATGCACACGTTTAATTGGACATGTGTTAATATGTATGGTTACACAGTATTAAAAGACAGTGAACAATGTCAGTTACCTTTGTTCCCACGTTTGATAAAAGGTGAGCTTTTAAGCCTGAGAAATCACCCCGTAAATGCACACGTTTAATTGCACATGTGTTAATATGTATGCTTACACAGTATTAAAAGACAGTCAAAAATTAACGTCATTTACCTTCGTTCCCGCGTGCGACTCGTGCTGTAAATCTCTTCCTTGTTTTTAGTTCACGTGATTACGTAGGAGGCGTGATGACGCGATACGTGACTCCGCCTCCTCCATTAGTGTATGGACAAAAATTATGTTCCAGTTATGACCATTACGCTTTGAATTTCGAAATGAAACCTGCCTAACTTTTGTAAGTAAGCTGTAAGGAATGAGCCTGCCAAATTTCAGCCTTCCACCTACACGGGAAGTTGGAGAATTAGTGATGAGTCAGTCAGTCAGTCAGTCAGTGAGTCAGTCAGTGAGGGCTTTGCCTTTTATTATTATAGATAAATATGATTTGTTACAAGTCAATGTGCATATGTATGTATGTTCCAGCATCACTTCTGAACAACTAGAGCGATTTTCATGAAACTTTCTAAAAATACTAAACGTCAACTAAAAATACTGTAGGGTGAAATCAACCCTAATCCACCCCCTTCTGGGTAGGGTGGGGGATGATTTTGCAGTCTTGTATGCATGTTATCATCCAGTTGACACTCGGAACGACCACCAGAAGGCGAACTGGAGGAGACTGCCAGCATTCTTTATGTTTGAGCACCACTGCGCCCCTGTTGCTTTTGAAATTAAATAGAGTTGGTCGGTTACAAGCATCAACTGGATGATAACATACACACAAGACTGTAAAACAAGGACATTAGTGAGTCTTCATTGTTTGTTCATTTATTTATATTTTTAAAGTTGTGTTTTTTTTTTTATTATATTTTTCTCAAACAATTATATATATATATAAAAAAAACACACACACACACAACACTTTATGTTCCTCCCGGGCAACACTGGGTATTTCAGCTAGTTGTATTATAAATGTTTTAAGTTGCCTTGGATAAAGGCATCAGCCAAATAAGTAAATGTTAGTTTATTGGTTAGTAAGGTCCTACCCTTACCTATGATCACATGTTTTTGGTTAGTGTCTGAAATAAATATAACTTAGGAGTATAAACAGCTGAAAATAGGTTAGTGTGTCTAGTTGCGGGGTTCACGCTCTTCTAATGAGGTCTCTTAATGTGTTCTTTGTTTATTTAGTTTCTACTAAAACTTAAAATAACAGAGGTATTTTCAAGGTTCATGTGTGCTATAATGGGTCTGCGGCTTCAAAAAAAAAAAAAAAAGGGCCAGGTTTTAACCCATATAACCAGGTCGTTCTCCGTGGGCACGATTGCACGACCGCGGGGAGTTAATGAGGTAGTTGGAGCAAGTTGCTCCTGCACGTGTGGGTGCGATCGTTCTCAATTGCTTCATTGGCTTCCTGCGGCGTGTGATTTAGGCGCTGCACCCACGGAGGCGCAGAGAGATGTATATATAGAGGTCGAAACCAGGAAAAGGGGGACGGATGGACGTATCAAGGAAAAGAGGAAGATAATGGAAGTTAAAGGATGGGAAAGAGCCGTCGTAGCAGCTAAGATTTGGCCACCTGTAAGGAGGAAAACAGCACGAGCTGGGGCCCCGTGAAGGAGCGTTTGTTGGTAGCACTCCAGGGGCTAGTTCGCCCCACTGAATGTTCTGTTGGAGTGGGGTGAGCAAGGCAGGTGTCCTCCCGAGGGATCTGAGGAGCGTCTGCGTGATAACGAATGAAGGGAGGAGAGCAGAGCGGTCTGGCAGTAATGTCCGTAAGGAAGCTAAGACGGTGGTTGGCCGAAAGGAGCTCGTGGCTGTTGGGTCTCCACCAGCTGCAGGAGCAATGGGTGAGGCGGGGAGAATGAGAGACGGAGGTGGGCTGAAATCGTAATAAGACTGTATTTTAACTTCTTATTTTAAAGGATTTATTTATTAATGTTTTTATCCCCACTTGGACACTGTTTTTATGGGATATTTATTGGAACTGTGGAGCACTGCACTAACTGTTTGTGTTTGCCAAGTTTTGAAATAAAAGCACATTGTCACTAGGAAATATCCCCTGGATTCATTTGAGAATTGTCCTCATATGTCAGCTCATCCCCAGTGACATTACCGACGGTGTTAGGTTCAAGAGCTCCCAGCAGTCGGATGGAAGCGTGGAGCGGACCTGCATCGTTACATCATGATTAAGACAAAACAGTTTTACTAATTTATACTCTTAAAGAATTTTGAATTTGAGTTGGAAAGTTTTCGTCTTAATGCAAAAATTGGCAGCCGAGAATTTAAATAGCAAGCAAAACAAATACAGTATTTCTGCTATATTTGCTTGTTGGCGATCATCAATTTAACCATTTCACAACCTGTTTCCTTTATATATTTAACACTTTGTTATCAAATCCAAGTAATGATTTAAAACAGTTCAACACTGACTCATTTGTACAGTGACAACATCTCCAACCCAAACAAACCACCACACCAACTATATCTATGGATTTGTTAATATCAATAAACAAACAGTACTGGTCACATTACCATACTAATAAAAATCAATCCATAGACAATGACATGTTTAATTACCGGAATGAGATTCATAAAGTGCAAAACATTGTTCACATACAATATAATATTATCACATCAGCATCAAGATGTATTCAGACATCACTTTTACTTTGTACAAGTTAGTTGTAATATTCGTTTGCAAATGCCATAAGCACTTTGTATAAATGATGTACAAAGCTTTAATGACCTAACCAATATAGATAAACAATTGTGATAAATTTAAGCACACTGAGAAATGTTAATAAAGCAATACTTAATAATGTCGTTATGCAATAAATGGCTGTTTTACTTTATTTCTTATCTTGTCGGTTATAGTCTTATGATATAAAATTATGACTATTCAGACTACACTGTTAATTATAAATATGAAACGAGTCGCAACTGAGCAGTTTGCCAATATTTCTATTGAAAGCAAACTGTCAGACATTTATAAAATCTGCATGTCGCATTCAACTTCATTGCATACTTCCAAGAGGACTTCATATTTAGTGATACGCATGCAATTGGTCTGAAGCAAAAAGTTAAAAATTTAGAAACTTTTTGCTCACTGAGATTGCTATACCCAGTTTCATGACTATAGAACATTTTTGTTCAAGGGAGAGTTTCAAAGCATTATTTATTTGAAACTTCTAAAATTTTCTCGATTGATCCTCTTCTAAGTAACATTGACCCTGTCAATTTTCCATGACCATCCATCTATCCATTGTCCACCGCTTATCCAAAGTCGGGTCACGGGGGCAGTAGCCTAAGCAGGGAAGCCCAGACCTCCCTCTCCCCAGCCACTTCCTCCAGCTTCTCTGGGGGGACCCCGATACGTTCCCATGCCAGCCTGGAGATATAATCCCTCCAGCGTGTCCTGGGTATGCCCCATATGCCTTCTCCCAGTGGGACATGCCCGGAACACCCCCCTATGGAAGCATCCAGACCAGATGCCCGAACCACCTAAACTGACTCCTCTCAATGTGGAGGAGCAGCGACTCTACTCAGAGTCTCTCCCAGACAACTGAACTCCTCACCCTATCCCTAAGGGAAAGTCCAGCCACCCTGCAGAGAAAACTCATTTCGTCTGCTTGTATCCGCAATCTTGCTGTTTCGGTCACTACCCAAAGCTCGTGGCCATAGGTGAGGTTAGGAACATAGATTGACTAGTAAATCGACAGCCTCACCTTTTGGCTCAGCTCTCTCTTCACCACGACAGACTGTTGCAGAGCCTGCATTACTGCGGATGCCACACCGATCCATCTGTCAACCTCCCGCTCCATTCTTCCCTCACTCATGAACAAGATCCCGAGATTCTTGAACTCCTCCACTTGAGGTAGTAATGTGTTCCCAACCCAGACAGAGCATTCCACCCTTTTCCGGCAGAGAGCTATGGCCTCGGATTTAGAGGTGCTGACTCTCATCCCCGCCGCTTCACACTCGGCAGCGAACCAATGTTCCATGGCCGGGACAGAATCTGCATTGTTCCTGTTGAATCTGATATTCAACTATCGACTGAACTCTCTTCAGACCATACCGGGGAGGCCGAGTATAGTTGGAGCACATCCTCCGGTCACCCTTCTTAAAAAGGGGGACCACCACCCCGGTTTGCCAATCCACAGGCACTGCCCCCGATGTCCATGCAATGCTGTAGAGACGCGTCGACCAGGACAGCCCCACAACATCCACAGCCTTGAGGAACGCAGGGTGGACCTTGTCCACCCCAGGGGCCCCGCCACCTTGGAGCTTTTTAACTACCTCTGTGACCTCGGCCCCTGATATGCACGGGGAGGGCCCCCCCATCCGGAGTCCTCCAGCTCTGCGTCCTCTAAGGAAGACATGCTGGTGGGATTGAGAAGATTCTCGAAGTATTCCTTCCACCAGTCAATAACATCTACAGTTGAAGTCAGCAGGGCCTCATCTCCTCCGTACACAGTGTTGGTGGAGCACCGCTTCCCCTCCTGAGGTGCTCGACGGTTTTCCAGAATCTTCTCGGGGCCGACCGAAAGTCGTTTTCCATGGCTTCCCCAAACTCCTCCCATGCCTGAGTTTTTGCCTCTGCAACAGCCGATGCTACCACATGCTTGGCCCGCCATTACCCCTCAGCTGCCTCTGGAGTCCCACTGGTCAACCAGACCCGATAGGACTCTTTCTTCAACTTGATGTCCTCTTGAACCCTAGGTGTCCACCACTGGGTTCGTGGATTGCCGCCACGAGAGGCACCGACAACCTTGCAGCCACAGCTCCGTTCTACTGCTTTGACAATGGCCCATTCAGACTCAAAGTCCTTCGCCTCCCTCGGAATGAGACTGAAGTTCTGCCGGAGGTGGCAGTTAAAGATCTTTCTGATCGGTTCCTATGCCAGACGTTCCCAGCAGACCCTTACTATACATTTGGGGCTGCCTGGTCTGACCGGCAGCCTCTCCCACCATCTGATCCAACTTACCACCAGACAGTGATCAGTTAACAGCTCAGCCCCTCTCCACCAGAATGTCCAAAACACAAGGTCGCAGATCCGATGACATGATTACAAAGTCGATCATCGAACTGCGACCTCAGGCATCCTGGTGCCAAGTGCACTTATGGACACCCTTATGCTCTAGCATGGTGTTCGTTTATAGACAATCCATGACCAGAACAGAAGTCCAAGAACTGAACACCACTGGAGTTTAGATCGGGGAGGCTGTTCCTCCCAATCACACCTCTCCAGGTTTCACTGTCATTACCGATGTGAGCGTTTAAGTCTCTCAGCAGGACGATAGAGTCCCCAGAAGCTGTGCTTCGCAGCACTTCCTCCAGGGACTCCAAGAAGGCTGGGTACTCAACTGCCGTTTGGCGCATAAGTGCACACAACAGTCAGAGTTCTTCCCCCAACTTGAAGGTGCAGGGAAGCAACCCTCTCGTCCAACGAGGAGAACACGCACCAGTTCAGGCTCCTTCCCAAACAGAGAGGTAACATTCCATGTCCCTAGAGCCAGTTTTGGTAACCAAGGGTCAGTATGCCAGGGCTCCCGCCTTCGGTCACTACCCACATCACATTGCACCCGACCTCTATGGACTCTCTTGCAGGTGGTAGGCCCACAAGAGAGCAGAACCACGTTGCTCCTTCAGACTGAGCCTGGCTGGGACCCATGGTCAAAAGGTCCAGCCACCAGGCACTCGCCAGCGAGCCCCTCCCCAGGGTGGGGCTCCGTGTACCCTTACCCGGGCAAGGGAAACGCCGATCCTTGATTTGAATCCATGTGGGGTCTCAATTTTCCATCACATGAACCATGCTATATCTGTATTGAGCAAAATATCAAATAAAAAGTTTAGCCCTACAGATCAGATGCGATTATCCAACTGCTCTCATTGTTATTAATAAAAGAGGGATAAGACTCAGAAATGATATAGAAAGACTACAAGCATAGTGTTTATTAAAATAATCAAGGCAACTTGTATCTTAGTCAAAGAACTGTCACTTACTTGGACTGATATGGGTTGAGGCCAGCAATTGGTACGACTTTAGACTGTGAGCCACCAGGAGTACTGGGTGGGGCGCCAATTGCTTTCGGCTTTGCAACCTCTTTGGCTGGAACCCTATTCATAGATGCTTGGGTAATGAGGGAGGGAGCAAGAGAAAAATAGGAATTAACACATGAAATCAGCCCATGATTATTAATAATATGTTATGGTGCAAGAGAAACTGACAAGAACTTCCATAAAGGCTACCTTTTCAAAAATGTAAGAATTTTATGTCTATGTTAAGTTCACATAATAAAACACAGACCAGAATTACTGACTAATAACTTTTAAAGACAAGGTCTACACAAAAAGTGTTTGGAAAGCTGCAAAGTGTGTTCTAAAATATGAGAAGGAGAACAAAATAGTGGACACATACTATTGCATCCAAACTTATTTGAAGAAGAATAGTTAAGATATTATATACATGCTTTTTTCAGTGGGGAAAAAACAATATTGTGTGTGCTCTTTGAAAATGGTATAACCTTTGATAATATAAGAGGTGGTTTCTCTTCATAATATAGATATTCCATTGTAAATATAGCTTGGCCTTGTAGTAAAAATATGCCCATGCTCAAATCACTTGGATGCAGTAGTATCAGTCACTACACTTTTTAAAACAGACTATTACCCAAACATGATTATTATTCCTTTAAACAAACATAAAAGAATAACTCGAATCTACTTTGGTTGCATACATTTTTGTAAATTAAGTACGGGGCACAACGTTTATCATTAATAAACTAGTAGATATGAAATGTAGGCAGTACTACTAAGACAGGAAATCATGTACTGCATGAAAATTTATTTATATTTTACAGTTTTACATTTCATACTCCTTTTGTTGTTTTATTATTCCTGCCCCCATACAAGTACAAAGGCATTCTTTCAGGAAGGAATTGTTTCTTACCCTCAGAAGCATATGAATTACGCTGTTGAAGGGGTCTTGACGTTGGATTATTCGCATTTGTAGATGACATCTGTAATTGACCTAACAAATTGAAGGCAGGTAGTTTATAAGCCTGACAATGTGGTAAATAAGGCTTTTTGCTAAAAAGAGTTTATGCTTTATTTGGAGACACATTCATATACATAAACACAAAAACAGAAAAAGGCTTTTAAAACATACAAATTGACATGAAAAGTTGTGTGCACTTGTACTTTTCAGAAAGCACCTCTCATCTTCTAAAGTAATCACTAAGCACCTGCACTGGTTTTAAATCAATACTCCTATATGTGGTTAACATTAAGTTATTGAAAGCACATATGCATTATCAGCCACTGGCAACAATAATTAAAAATGCAGCAAATACTTAAAACAAATGTAAAAACCACAGAGTTCTACAAATGACAAACAGAAGAATTAGTCATTGCATAAGTGAATGCTCTTCAGTCTGCATAAGTAAATTTTACTAAGAACAATGAAAGCTATTGACACCATGTTAGCAAGACAGTTGCACCCGAGAGTGAGAAATTCAGCCATTATCAAGAACAAAGGTTAGCTCTAGTTAAATGCTCACTCTTTTTTTTTTTTTAATGAAAACATTTGTCATGAAAGTGTCAAATTGTTTTTTTATGGCGAGACTCCCCAAAACCATATTTACCAGAGACTTAACAAGATGTGTGAAACTGAAGATCTATAGCAAATAACTGGTCATTTCTAAAATAGAACAGTGGTCAGAAGGTTAGTAGAAACACAAATAACTCTAACACATCAGTGCCACTAAAATGTTAAAAATTTAGCAGGAATCCAACAGCATAAATGTAAACAGTAGCATAAACTAAGTGGTTACTGTGATAAGTTGTCAGACAAAGCAATACAGTAATCCCTCGTTATATCGCGCCTTCACTCCATCGCGGATTTTATATGTAAGCATATTTAAATATATATCGCAGATTTTTTGCTGGTTCGCGGATTTCTGCGGACAATGGGTCTTTTAATTTCTGGTACATGCTTCCTCAGTTGGTTTGCCCAGTTGATTTCATACAAGGGACGCTATTGGCAGATGGCTGAGAAGCTACCCAACTTACTTTTCTCTCTCTCTTGCGCTGACTTTCTCTGATCCTGACGTAGGGGGATTGAGCAGGGGGGCTGTTTGCACACCTAGACGATACTGACGCTCGTCTAAAAATGCTGAAAGGTTATCTTCACATTGCTACCTTCTGTGCAGCTGCTTCCTGAAGCGACATGCTGCACGGTGCTTTGCATACTTAAAAGCTCGAAGGGCACGTATTGATTTTTGATTGAAAAACAAACTCTGTCTCTCTGCTCCTGACGGAGGGGGTGTGAGTTGCCGCCTTCAACAGCTTTGTGCCGCGGTGCTTCGCATACTTAAAAGCCAAACAGCCCTATTGATTTGTTTGCTTTTCTCTACCTCTCTGACATGCTCTGCTCCTGATGCGCACTCCTTTGAAGAGAAAGATATGTTTGCATTCTTTTAATTGTGAGACAGAACTGTCATCTCTGTCTTGTCATGGAGCACAGTTTAAACTTTTGAAAAAGAGACAAATGTTTGTTTGCAGTGTTTGAATAACGTTCCTGTCTCTCTACAACCTCCTGTGTTTCTGCGCAAATCTGTGACCCAAGCATGACAATATAAAAATAACCATATAAACATATGGTTTCTACTTTGCAGATTTTCTTATTTCGCGGGTGGCTCTGGAACGCAACCCCCGCGATGGAGGAGGGATTACTGTAATGACATGTTCCCCAGAATAGGATGTCTTCTTCAAATTTTACTGTTTATACCAGATTGCTTTACAAAACTGCAGTGCCACATAAACCAGTCAGAGGACATGAATGCATTTCAGCTTGATAAAACTGGTGTGGAGGCAATGGTTCATGGAAATAGTATTAATTATTATCCTTTAGCATCATTCTGCCAAAAATTAGATATTATACTACTGTGTTTTTCTAAATGTAGAACAAACAAATATTTACGCTCCAAAGCAAAATACAAGGGGGGACCCAATAATAACCGGAATTTTGTTGTTGTTAGGTTGGTACTTGTAGTACGTGGTTGGGCCACTAGGGCGATCTAGTTACATTCCTCACAAGTCAGTCTGCCAAGTGCCATCAGTCTGGAGGTTGTGCTTGTGTTCAGTGAATTTTTTTGTAAAAGTAGTTTTGTGCAAGCGTCGTTTTTTTACGATGGCCGATTATCGTGAACAACGCGCGGCAGTGAAATTTTGTTTTCTTCTTGAAAAAAAGTGTTGCAGAAACTATTGTTATTGAAACGGTATGACAACCCTGAACCACCCACCCTACTCACCGGATTTAGCTCCGTGTGATTTCTTTTTGTTCCCTCGGATGAAAAAAGACTTGAAAGGAAGGCGTTTTGCTGATGTCGAAGAGGTAAAATAAAAAACGACCAGAGCATTAATGGGCATTACTTCAGACGAATTTAAAAAATGTTTCGAACAATGGAACAAACGGTTAGATAAGTGTATTTCCGCCAATGGAGAGTACTTTGAAGGAGACTAATTGTAGTTTGTACAGAAAATTAAACACGTTTTAAAAATATTTCCGGCTATTTTGGGGTATACACATTAAACTGCAAACATGTTCTGTTCTTTCATCGATCCGGTATAAATGGCACTGTGTGCAGCTTCTCTTCAAATGCGTCCATGCTTTGTTAATTACCATATGTGAGGGACTGCGGGGACAAAAGAACCATAAAGGACTACTGAAGAAATTTGTGTCATGGACCCTCATGGCCACAGGGATACTAAATATAATAAACAGGCCTTCAGCAAAAAGAAAAAAAAAATCTAATTAAATGAGCTCAATTACAGGAAAAATGACTCATGAACTGTGAAACTGAATGGAACAAAAATCTGCAGCCACATGAGTTTCAGAACTACAGATGCTTGCATAACAACTTGTGAAGGTATGGCGAGACCCAGTTTATGTACCACAGTATTACAACATGCATGCCACAATTTTCAACAAACTTATTCAACCAAGAATAAAGGCAGTGAACAAAAATGTTTTCACCAAGTGGTGAGGATTTATTGCAAATTTGAACAAATTGCAGAAATTGCAGCCCAGTGAAGGGATGATCCCCGACTTAAGAAGCAGAGGCCCATTTCTGAATAAATAACATATGCACTCAAGCTGGGGAGGGAGTAGGTGTGAGCAATCTGCTAAGAAGATGACTTGTCTCCAGGTTGGTGCTAGGCAGTCAGCTGTCCGTGCGTTGCCTTGCTGGCACATGCAGGTGGTTGGATTGTCTCATTTATTAACTCTGGGTGGCAGTCAGGCTATCACACCTGCAACCACTCCCTACAATTTAAAAGGGAAGCACAGGATCAGAGAAGGAAAAAAAAAAAAAAATGAATGGAGGTTAAAAGGAAGGCAGGGAGGTGGAAAGAGCTGGGACAGGAACAAGTGAGCAAACAAGCAAGAGCAGAGGCAGGCGCTTGCGAGGAGCGCCCCTCAAGGGACTGAATGACCAACACCCGGGTGCTGTTGTAGAGGATCGCGGCAGCTGAGCAATTTAGGGACCATGGTGGTGAGGGCAACTTTACACATAAGTCCGGAAGGCAGCAGGAGTCGGTGAGACTCGGACTGGGAACCCCAAGAGTGAACACCATGGACTTTGGAGACCTTAGCCTAGGTGTGGGGTGGGAGCCTTGCTGCAGACATGAAGTGGAAGGGAAGAGGCTCCCAAGACAGAAGTTCGAGCATGGAACCGACACGCACCGTCACACAGGCAAGAATGAATTTGTCGTGTGGACCAGCAAAAACTCAGCCGAAGACAACAAAATTCCAAACAATAAGAATAATCTGAATAGCACATAATTTTCCTTAAACTCATATACAAAGTACAGATCATATTAAACATCACATCAAAAACACAATGGGCCCGCAAAGCATGCTCAGAAATGTGTAAGTAAAAATTTATTTGTAAAGCACCTATTACAGAGAAAATTCACAAAGTGCTAAACAATAGAACATAGGATAAAATGCCAGTCCAAACAAATGAGATTCAAGCTGACACCCAAACAAATTTTGCTGACCTCAAAATCAGAGGAAGACTGTTCCATAACCTTGGAATATGCAGGCTTGGGTATACTACTGAACAGGCTGGATTATGACAGAGCACTCCCGATCTTTGATTCATTATCCTCTTTAATAAAATCCCTGTGTGTGTCCGTGTGTATGTGTCTTCTGGTGAAGTGTGCATGCGCGGGGCACTCTTTAATAAAGGACATCATTGCTGGGGAGAGTGCAGAATGGGTACTCGCGGCCACGCACATAAAATCCGTTGCTGGGGAGACGCCACACATACAATAATCAGCTACACGCCAGCACAGATTAAAATACTTTCTGGGGAACTGCACAGTACTTGCTGGAGAGACGCAACAGCAAGCTAAAATAAAGAGAGGCAGAATAGGAGATCTTCAAACAGACACAACACATCAATCAACAGCCATAGAGGAGAGGATAAATGTAATATTAATTATACTTACTGTATTGTCATAAACATTTCTATTTTTATTATTTTACTTTATTTTTTGCAAAAATATTTGACAAAAAAAAAGAAAAAAAAAAAAGACAAGAAACAGAATGAGGTCAAGGTCCCTTGCCATTTAATATAGACTGTTCCTACTAATGTTTATGCACTACTGTTCTAGTGCCCGTTATTGTAACGGGCTTAATGTCTAGTAATGAATAATATAAATTATAAATTCCACTTACTGGTAATCCTGACCACTTTTGCCCTCAAATATTGTCTCCAGTGAAATATTAAAACAGTCCTAGGACTAAAGTAGTTTTAGCTATACTTGTCATAGAACAGAAGAATGTAGGTGTTTTTTCACCTCTTTCACTTTTAGAAAAATATTTTTACATTGGAAACCTAAATGGTTTTTCCACCATTTTGTAAAATTGTGCTTAAATTTTTTTACTACCTCAAAAAAGCAAAAACATGACATATTCAACCAATATCGATTCAATAACATCATTATACAGCAGATACAACTGGTCAATCACTGCTCAAACAATATGAGGAATTGTTAAAAAAGCTATTCAGAATTTCCATCTGGCTAACACCAACCAGTCCACTATGGCTCACATTGCCAATGACACACTCCCTTTCTATAATCCTGGTCATAACTTACAACGGACCAGAGTATGAAACAATGACAAATTTGCTGCAATATCATTATAATAAAAAAAAAAAAAAAAAAAAAAAAAAAAAAAAACACACACCAGTTAGCCTGCACACTTCTGGTTTAAGTTTTTAGTTTGAACAAATACTGTGAGGAAATGGACATGGTAGCTTAAATCAGACAATTTTCAAAGTAAAAAACAAATATCCAGAAGTGTGAAGAAAAACCTCACAACTTGTCATTTATTCTAGGTTACAGATGCGACAGAAAAAATGTTATTGACATTGTTTCACCATGGTGTTTTGAATTTACCTGGCTCTACATACCAAATTAAAACATTTAGTCTCCACTATGCAAAGAGGTAATGTCAGCATTGTGAAATTCATACTTCTACATTCCTCCAACAACATCATGGAGCCAGAAAGTTTTCTAGCAAACGCTTGTGTGATATTGACTTCCTAGTTATTGAGGATGAAACCTAACCATTTCAGACACACGTTTTCTCTTTTCCTTTGTAAAAACATCAGAAACATTCATTGGTTGTTTTACACTGCACTTTATAATAGGTAAATCAACATTCTTTGCATCAAAATTTTGGCCTGCTCAAACCTTTTGCAAGTTCTGGTAATGTTCCTACTCAAAATTTTCTTTCACAAAGGCATCACAATAGAAAAAAAAAAAAAAAAAGGGTTCATGTAAGAATTAACAAAGACAAAAGAAATAAGTTTAAGAAAAAAAAAAAAAGCAGCTTCTTAGCTTCTTGTGTACTTCAATTTATTGTGTATTCAAACTGTCTTGCCTGAAAGCTATGACATATCATACAGCTGTCCATAATGCAACAGCAGACTGTACATACAAATGATATAGTACTATACATGGCGCAGAATTAAAGCAACACCTGTACAATGTGCTTCAATTCAATGCTACTAAAGGCATCTGCCCATTTGCTTTTGAAAAACCTTCCCAAAACTAAAGTTTGTGTGTTTGGCCTTCTCTTGTATTCTGTACATCCAAAGATGTGTATTTAAAATGTATTAACACAAGACCTTACAATTCAAAAATGAATCTTTCACTAAAGTAAAGCACAATACAAGATGGAAAAGATTTCCACTATACTAGTTCAACTTATGTCATTGGACTTATTTTGTGGGTAATATTTTCTCGCCTAACTGAAGACAACGAGCAAGATCTCTGCAATAGCTCAATATAGAGCTCTGGGCCTCCTGTAGGCTCTGAATCTCCATCATATACAGATTATGCTGCTGTCGTAGCTGACTGCATGACTTCTTCCTCACTGAACTGATTTGCCGCTCATGCAACTCCTTATTGAACTGTGTAACATCTACTGTTGATGCTGTTGAAACCTGGTAGTTTGCAAGGTCAACTTCACTTCTGGAGCAGTGCATCACAGTACTGGTGTTATGATTTGATAACATGGTGAAACACAAGCAGGATCTCAGATTCACATCTAAGAAGAAAAATGTGGCATAAACAAAAAGAACAAGAGCAGAAGAAAAATGTGGCATAAACAAAAACAAGAGTAGAATTCATCTAGTCAAATCGAACCACTATACAGAAAGTGACTGCTGAAAATGAATACAAGTTGAGAAAGAACTTTTACTACTCAATCGAAAATAAAATGAATAATATATGAAAACTACCATATCAAATACACTTATTTTAACTTATACTCAAATAATGACTATGACTAAAAATGATCACCAAAAGAACAGTCAGATGACAGAATAAGACAGCTTTTTTTATTATTAAATTATATGGTCAAATGTCAAAGACTTCAAAACAAGGGGCCTATCTCGACTAACCCAATACAGCTGGAGAAAGAAGAGGGAGGATAAAAGATGACTGGACACCTAACAAATTATGGTAGCAGTCATTTTCAATTTTATTCATAAATGAAAATTCGGCCTAATCAAATTTTGCTAAACCAAGATTACAACCTGTTGCATTTATTGGCAAAGCATGGAAAGTAAGAGAAAGCTTAAATCCTAAAGGAAGCTGCAGTAATAAAACACTACAATGTCAGTATTACAAAGCAATTCAATTTAAGTAGCAGAAAAGTAGACAAAAAAAAGTTACTGACTGTGCTACCATGTAGTCCTCTATCAAAAATTGCCCATGTGAAACAAGTTAAACAGAAAACTATTATAAAAGCTTTTTGTTCTACTACCTAATCTATACAATCTAAAAATGAAAATTCTGAATGGTAAATTAAATCTTATTCAGTACAAAAAAAAAAAAAAAAATCCTGAAAGTATGTGTAAAGAAGATTACATTAAAAGGCAAACTTGTAATTCACACAATAAAATAAAATCAAAGTCAGTACCTTCAGTATAAGGCACAGGATCTCCAATCCTGCCAGTCACATCTCCAGTTTTCACGACATCCAAATCTAAAATTATCACAACCCGTCTGGAAAACATTTAGGAGAAAAAAAAAAACAAAAAAACAGGATACATTTAAATACAGTATTAAATTACACAAAAAATGTGATCAAAACTGTTCTAAACTGGATACCACCACAACACGATGGTAACAATGATTCATCAAATATCAACAGAACAACATTATAATGAGGCCATTTTAATACATACATCTGTTCAGTACAGTAGTTAGTAGATACCCCAAACTCAAAATTCAGAAAAGCAGCACAGGTTGTTGGTCCATGCTGACTTAGGACTGTGGTCATCTTAAATAAAGTTTGTGAATTGGGCTTGCAGGGACTGAATGTCAGTGATGGATTACAGTTATTATACCTATTACTTAATAGTCTCATGTGGTTTAACTTAATATGAGAAAAACTTTGATATCAAGGTAAAAAGAGCCTTTTACTATTGCTACATTTGCCCCTTTATGGAGTTAATTCAGAAATAAAAAAATTACAATTTGTGCATGCATTAATAGCATGATAATGCTATCAATTAAATGTCAGTTTCAAGTATTTTAACTTGTACTGGGACGTATTTAAGGAAGCTGAAATGATGGCAAGATTATTATTTCTTTGATAAAGCACCCCATGTAATCCCAATAAGGGAACAAAAGGTGCCCCATCCATCTTCCAATCTTTATGCACAAGGCTACATCCATCCATCGAACCCTCCATGCATTTTCTGTCTTATTTTGTTAGAAATGAGACAGAGAGAGAGAGATGGTGACATATGAAGCTCAATGGTAAAAGAAACCATTAAGCTTCTCCCACCATCTTTGTGGCAAGGAAGAAGAAATACTGCTGGCATGGAGAGCCAAATCTGATCAACTACATCACTGATGACAAAGTTCTTTAAATCGTGTGTTCTCACATGTCACTTTTAACTTCAACACTATACAGCTTGATTAAAACCTTCATTTTCTGTCAGCCCATTAAGTCAGTATGTGTTTTAACAAAAGAACCGCTGTGAGCTAATAATGTTCCAAGTGGTAACCCATTCAGTGTGATACTGTCATAAATGAAAACTTAAGGGGGTTTATATCTAAAAGTCTCCGCCAACCATTCTCTGTCTCTCACACACACACAATCATTTTACAACACACCCAATAAATAAACATAGAGCTTCAAAACATAAAAGCAACAAAATCATTAGTAAGAGGCTATTATAACTGCTCAAATTAAAAATCAAAGCAGTTACTTACCTTCCATCTTTCAGTGTGTTTATTACTTGTTTTTTGATGAGGCAAATGCAATTCACAGCAATCAATTCTTCCTCCAACAAACCATTTAATTGTGTTCCCAACATAAAAGCTAAAAAGCAAAATGTGAAGGAGTACAACTTATTTTATTAAAATTTAAATATGAATATACTGTAACAAGTTACTGAACTAAATCCTTACAGTAAACATAGTAAATGAATATTAAAATCTAAATCTTAAGTCTTGAAAATCCACAAGATGCTTTCAAATAAGAATATTCCGGAAACTTCAGCATTAAGTGATCAAAAGCAATATATATAAATTTTAGTACATCATAATTCACTTCAATAAACTGTAGTTTCTCAAAGGTTAATTTTATTTAGGAGAGGAAAAAAAAAAAAAATCACTGCTGATGGTTATAAAATGAGTATATGCTCATGTTATATACCAAAATAATGTAAGATTATTTCATTATTCTGTTTAAGAATGATACTTCTCCAATTGTTATTGTACGATTTATAAATATATATGAAATGTACAAAACAATTATAAACATCTACATTCAACAAAAATATCAGAATATCCTGGGCATTCAACATTAATAAAAATATGATATAACTTGGTTATGGTTAAGGAGCTTCTTAACACCTCACAGAAATGGTGTTCAAACTTTCACATTCTCAATTCTAAAGGAAAATATAGAAATCAATTAAAATTGAAAGATTGAGACAAATAGACCCAATACATAGTTAAGGAGAAAGTAAATGCATTACAGGAATGAAGCCCATTAATAAAGTACGAAAGGCTTTACTCACAGGATAATGAGTGAACACCATCACTCATTAGCAGACGATAGCGAGGTGGTCCATTTGCACTCTCAATGCGCCTTGTGCTCTTTTAAGAGGAAAAAAAAAAACAAAAAAAAAAACGATCAGATGATGACTTTTGAATGAAAGAATAAAAATTATTTGGCCCAAGTCATAAAAAAGGGAAACCACCTTAGTTGCACAAAAAAAACATTTCCAGTCTAGTGAGTGTCAAGTTTAAAGCACAGTAACACAGTTGATATGACTAAACATAATAACAAAAACAGTACTTACAACAACTTGGAGGATGGGGTTTTGCAACTGGTTTCCCTTTGCGATGGCCTAAAATAAAAAAAAATAGATGGATAAACAGGTTCTAACTCACACCATAGAAACTTAATTTATCATGTAAAGCCAACATTTATAGACGTTAAAATATAGTAGGTACAAAAAATAGAAGCATAATATGTGTTAAGACGATATAAAAGCACCCATTTCATAACGTTTCAGTAGCACTCATAACAAAAAATGATTACTATAATCTGTGATTTCCTGTCATAATGTCCCCTTATTTTACAGTATTCAAATGCATATAAGCAAAAATAATATAAATTGCTCCTACTTCATATATCATGAAGACCTTTGAGAGGCTGGCCCTAAAACAGCTACGGTTCCTGATTTTAGAACATGTGGATCCTCTTTAAGTTTACCTACCAGGCAGATATAGGTGTGGAAGATGCTTTCATCTATATGTGGAGGACAAGACATTGTGGTACAGAGAACAACTTTCAACTCAAAATCAGCAAGACAAAAGAGCAAGCTACTGGAAATGTTTTATCAGTCGATAGTAGCCAGTGTAGTGTTCTATGCTGCAGTGTCCTGGGGAAGCAACTTGAGCTCAAGCACGGTGCCTACACCATCACGGGACGAACCTTGGACAGACCAGAAGCTGTTGCGGAAAAGAGAATGGTGGCAATACTTGATGCCATCATGAAAAATACCTTCCATCCCCTCCGGGAGACGCTCTCTCGGAGCACATTCCACCTTGTTGTGCTAAGAAGCACCACTGGGGTGTTTTCTGCCCAATGTTATCAGGCAGTTCAAGGATTCCTCCAGGGGCACTCATTAAGTGTATTTTAAATGTATATTGTTCAGATATTTCATTTATATTTACAAATTGATTGATTGGCTGTATCCTGGTTTTTAATGTTTCTGCTGCTGTATGCATGTGAATTTCACCTTGGGATTAATAAAGCATATCTAATCTAGGAACGGGTAAAATGCAACTGGTAGTCACCCTACTGTACCTTCAATCCACAGATTCTACTGTAAAAATACTAAGGAAAACAATGGAAACCTCTTCTAGAATTATTCTCCCATTTACCCTTTCATGGGGTGCCTGTTCGATTGCAAAAGAATTAAATTCGGTGTGTATGGAGAAGATGAGAACAGACAGGGTTTAAGTATGCAAAAGACCGTGGACTAAGGCATAAAGGTGAATACCAACAACTCTATACAACATTCAGTAATAATGTGCACAATCTGAGCACTTACTGGAATTATGTTTCGTTGTTATATATAGTACCTCTAACATTATTAGTGGAATCTTCTATGCAGCTTACGCCTACTTTACAACCTAGTCACTTAAATCATGTGAATAACTTGGGTATACATCCCGAACATTCATGTTTGTAGTAAAAGTTCAACAGAAGATAACATTTTAGGAATACTCAAAAGAAAAATACCGATTCCAGTGACTAAACGACTGCAGGCACGCATGTGTTAGAACTGGAGGGAAACTCAAAGCCAAATACGGCAAAAGAAAACAATACGTACATGTCACTTGCAAAAAATAACTAAATGGAACTGGAATTAACTAATCGTGCGTTCTGAATAAAAAGCATACGTTACTTCAATAAATAACACGCGTAAACCCCGCGTCATCCAGTACAATATTAGGAGATAAACTATGCGTTGCGCAGTTTCTTCCAGGGGAATAAAAAGAAGTAAACAAACTTCTATCCATGAACGAGAAAGACTTCGTAATTCTGCACCCAAAAATTGCAATATTAGTCCCTTTGTTTTACAGATATACGATATTAAAACTCGAAAACAACTCATTTTATTTTAATGGGCCCTATTACAGTCCTGTACATCCTGAAGCACGCGGCAAAACAAGCACACAAAATACTGAGAAACGTCGCGGCCTTCATCCCAATCGGAATTACATTACTCTACTTTACGTACAACTGAACTACTCATACGAGCAGTAACCTAGAAATTCTTACCTCAATAGCCCCTTGAGTAAGCCGCGCGTCCATACTTCAAAATGTCTTTCACTCTTCTCGCGCCAACTATACCTTTACGGCGAAAGGCGCGCGTAATATGTTTATAATTCAAATGACGTAGATTACCGGAAGTATTGTGAGGTAGACAACCCGCCCAGAAATAGGGCGTGGCAACCGGAGTCAAGTCACCAACTTGGAGGACTTTGCAGAAAAAAAGCTAATCTGTTGTATTCTTGCTCTGCAGAAGTCAGTGGCCAGGTTGACATAGGTAACAATACGAAGATTGTTTTTCTAAAAAGAAAAGAAAGGAAATATAAGCCATACCAAATAAAATAAACAGTATTCACCGATCTTAAATTAAGTAAAAAAGAATTTACAGACACTTAAATCTTGCCTTAAGAATTTGCCTGGGATTGTAATCTTTTTTTAGTTAGCCAATAAAAGGTGTCATTTTGCTTGGCTTTTCTCTACATTCAAAATGGCTAAAACGGCACAACACCCTAGTACTACAGACACTTAAAAAAATATTTATATGTTCGCAAACTTTAAAATGTAAAAAGTATTAATAGTGCTGTCAGCAGAAAAATAAATGTAATCATATAGGACGTAAGTTGGTAAAAAGTAACCATGCAAGTATGGATCTCCTAGGAAAAATTAGTTTTACTGTTTCGGACAGGCTTAATACATTTAAGATGTTCAATAAAATTATTAACTGTTAATCGTAGCCTTTTAAAACACTTGGAAAAAGTGTTTTGGAAATAGAATTGAAATAAAATTTAATTTTATTTATAATTTATCACTCATCTATCATCTTCACAGAGTTACACAGATTTACAAATATAAAAACAGCTAATTTTAACCTAGGATAAAGTAGACCAGCAGATAAGGTGGGCCACATGGATGATAGAGAAAAGATTAAAAGTCTGATGATTAGCATGAGGGTTCAGTGATTTACTGGAAAACAAAAATGCAAATCTGGCAAAGAGGTCAATAGTATCATTCTGGGCCTCCACTAACATTATAAGTATATGATCAAAATCACTTGATGCTCTATCACAATTGATGACTTGCCTCGGGCCCCTTCTTCTTGCCTGAAGAAGGGGCCTGAGTTGCCTCGAAAGCTTGCATATTGTAATCTTTTTAGTTAGCCAATAAAAGGTGTCATTTTGCTTGGCTTGTTTCTACTAAGAAATAATTATTCAAGTGTATATTTCTTTCCACTGAAGTTTGTCTATTATGATTTTTAAAGCACTTTTGAACTACACTTCTCTACACTTTTAACTCAGCTGTGTCTTTTTCAACATTTGTAAGCCTTTCCAGTATTCAATAATATTCCTGTGATTTATCTTGCATCGTCTTGTATTTTATTATCCTGTTGATTTCAATTGCATTTTTGTGATACATTTGAAAAAATATTCTACTCTTTGAATTGGCATGAAAAACCACACCAGCCCATTTTACCTAATAAAGTTTAGGGTTGCAGAAACATGATGAGCCCTAGATGGAACGCCAGTTCATCGCAGCTAATGCGCATACATAATTATCCATACTACGAAAAATTAAAGTTGTGAATTAATCTAACATGTACATCTTTGTGATGCGGGTAGAAAAAAAACACATGTTGACAGGGGGAATACATGTAAAGTCCACAGACATGGCTGTGCCCCGATAATTCGAATCCAGGAATCAGAAGCCACACAAGGGAGCATTACACTGTGCATCACATAGAACATTAATGTCCATGCTTCATTTGTAATTTTGCATTATATTTGTCTAACTGCATGTTGATAGGGATCTGCAAGCATAAATGTCAACGAGCTCTGTACACGTGACTGTGATGACCCTAAAACGTATTAGATAATAAGTTTTAAGATAAAACCAGATACATTTCTCTCATGCACACGCTGCTCGTACCCGAGGCTGCATAGTCGCATAGCCTGCCGGTTAATAGCTTAGGTTGTGTTCACGCTCAAATAAGCCCGAGTGGATTGACTGTCTATTTATGACAAGGTTCCGACCTACGCGGCTGTCTAAAGTCACCGTATAGTTAGCTGTTCAATGGATCTTCCATGTCCTGAGTGGCAGTCTCGGATGTCCAGGCGCTGGGAATCCCTATCTGCTAAAAGTAAGCGACACTTAAGTGAACTTACACAGCTCGAAGATCTATTGGAAGAGACGTGCCGTTTGCTGAAGTGAGTATTAACTCAATGGAATACTCGTCATGATGTGTTGGAAAAGCGCAGCTTTATAGTATGAATAAGGGTTTATGTGATTATAAAGTCCGTCATTAAAATATTTTAACTTTTTTGTTGGGACTATGTTCACATAAAGTAAGTATGGAATTATATGACACAGTTTTTCATGCAAACAATACCTGAACGCTCTAAAAATGCGTATATGAGTGGCAGTTTCACCATCATGCAACAGCGAACTGTCATTTTTTATATAAATCTTTGTTGGTATAATATCCAGTATGAGATACCTGGGGAAAAAAAATAACAAAAACGAAATAGAAAACATACCACATCGTTATATTGCACCAGAATCCTGCACTTCTTCGCGGTTAACTCTTTTCCTATTTTGTAAATTTTATACACAGATAAAATTCCATCCATCCATCCATCCATTATCCTACCCGCTATATCCTAACTACAGGGTCACGGGGGTCTGCTGGAGCCAGTCCTAGCCAACACAGGGCGCAAGGCAGGAAACAAACCCCGAGCAGGGTGCCAGCCCACCGCAGGGCACACACATTAAACACACCCCTACACCAAGCACGCACTAGGGACAATTTAGAATCGCCAATGCTCCTAACCTGCATGTCTTTGGACTGTGGGAGGAAACCGGAGCACCCGGAGGGAACCCACACAAACACGGGGAGAACATAAAAGCTTCACGCAGGGAGGACCCGGGAAGTGGACCCGGGTCTCCTAACTGCGAGGCAGCAGCGCTACCCACTGCGCCACCGTGCTACCTCATAAATAAAATTAATAGGTTAAAATAAAGTAAACTGAGATTCAAGGCTCCACAGTAGTGTTTATTTTCTTGCCTTATCATTTTTTCTTCCTTCCAATGTATTAATCTAAAATCGAACCTGCTCATTATATTATGTAATGTTACGGCATCTTCTTGGACGATTTACATTTATGAATCTGGAATTTACCATAAATAATAAGCAAGTTTAGGATATACAACATTTAATATTTCAGTGTCCCATTATTAAAGAATGAAACATCTTTAAAACATTGACGGAATTATTAACACCAGTAATTATCTTGAAGGAGTATTCAAGATTGCCCCAAAACAGGTTTGGGTAAATACATAAAATATAAATGAACAAAGTACATATATTCATCCTCAAAGTTACAAGATACATAGGTTAAATCAGTATTCTTTTTACATTTTAGTAGCATCTGGTGTACTGGGGAAATGAATAATTTTGAAAGAAACCTCTCAAAGTTTATTGGTAATACAGTACCTTATTGAGATATGGTAAGCTTACTTCAGATTAATATTCAAACTGAGAAAGCAAGAATTTTTTCCTGAAGGGGTCGCATATTTCCCAATGATACTTATGGTTACCATTTTTGTCTAATTTGTTCATACCTTCAAACATTAGTTTTGAATCAATATTTAGATTTAAATTCACCAAACGGTATGGCATCAAATGCAATTGCATGTTCTTTAATTGATATTGTAGTTTATATTTCTGTAAAAGTTCTGAATATGTATAGTAAGTAAACAGCCATTATTATGAAACAATTGTGTTACAAATAAAATATCTTTTTCAAACCAGTTGAGTTAAGCATTTTGTTTTTGTATTTAACATCTTTATTATTCCAAATTCAACATCTACGAGTGCAGAAATTGTGTTTGTATGCAATGATAGAGGAAATTTTGGTTTGCCTATCTAAGGTAGATAACTTAATGGGGAGTTTATTAACATCAAAATTGCAAGGAAAAGCTCAGTGCTAATCATTTTTGGAAATAAAAGGTTTGGAATGAGGTACCATAATTTGTCTTTTGATTTAATGTAGTCGATAATATGTTTAATTGAAAAAAAATGCAATTGGAAGTTTCACAATCAACATATTCAGTTCATTGTGACTATATGAATTAAATAGGATGTTTTTGTTCAAGTAATGAGGCAGATTTTTTCCAAAAGAAATCATACATTTTCCTATTAACCTGCTTAATTATTGGTTTTAGGAGACCTAAAACCATTGCTGTATACTGTATACTAATCTTGATAACCCCTAAGGTTTGGAGAAAATATTCTGCCATTCAAAAATAAATCATTTATTAACCAAGTATGAGATATTTTTGATTTTTATCAATTAGGAGAATTTATGTCAGACTAATTCTTTCTGTTTGATCCTTTCATATTTTGCTGCCAAATCTAAATGCAGTTCACTATTTAGCATAAACAGAATTCTGCATAGTTCTGTTGAGTAAAACTGGTGAGAGATTCCACAACTGAGACAACTGGATTAGATAGATAGATAGATAGATAGATAGATACTTTATTAATCCCAAGGGGAAATTCACATACTCCAGCAGCAGCATACTGATACAAAAAACAATATTAAATTAAAGAGTAATAAAAATGCAGGTAAAAACAAACAATAACTTTGAATGATGTTAACGTTTAGCCCCCCCTAACTATCCCCCCCCCCCCCCCCCCCCCGGGTGGAATTGAAGAGTCGCATAGTTTGGGGGAGAACTGTCAGTGGAGCAGGACAGTGACAGCAGTCTGTCGCTGAAGCTGCTCTTCTGTCTGGAGATGACACTATTTAGTGGATTCTCCATGATTGATAGGAGCCTGCTCAGTGCCCGTCGCTCTGCCACAGATGTCAAAAATTTAAAATTAAAAGCACTCCACAAAAGCAAACTGTGTGATATCATAGTATGTGTATTTGTTTGATACCCCTTCCTCATCTGACTCCCAACATTCCACTCCCCGCCATCCTGCCTCCAACTGGTTCCACCAATATTTCCCAGCTTAATGGGTGTAACATCTTTTCCTATACATAATGCTCACTTGACAGGCCCTGTACCTGCCTAGTACCAGTCCAGTGCATGCTACCAATATTTCCAACCTAAAGTTCACATTCCCCATCCGGAAGAGATGATTTTGCTCTCCCCTCCCTTCTGTGCATACCTGACCTTTAACCTATAATATATTGATGGTTTCTAGCTTATTCAGATACATTAAAAAAAAAAAAATATATATATATATAAAATACAAGATCAATCAAAATATGCTCAATAAAATATAATTCTTTTTTATCTGCTTATGATTCTTTTTTGAATACATGTTAATCATCAGTACTGCAAGTCCCGCTATATATTTGTTTTAAACATAATTTAGATTTTTGAAATCTGCTTCTACCGTTCTGAAGCTCTTCTTCACACCACTAACTTGCGTATTTCATGCTTAATATATAAAGGGACTCTATGGCCGGTGTAGTTTATATTTGCTTCAGCTTTACCAGATCTACATTATCAACCTTTAACACAGAACCAGGATGTACTACATCAGGGAATCCGTCTGGTTCCAGTTTCCCCTGAAAGGTTGTTCCTTCAGTGCTACTTCATATAGCACTGCAATAATTTATTGAGTGGCTTCAGCATGTGGTTCCCACATTGTTGTCCTTGCCAGAAATGTATTATGTATTTTTCATGGGATGTCCTTGTGCATGAGAAGCACTATTAGAAAGTACTAACTTGCTCAGTGAACAGGCCAAATCCATATCCAAAACACAAATCAACTGGAAAATGGCACATTTTAATAAACATCATTTTAATCTTGTTACTTTATTTACAGTAAGTAGACTGAAACAAATTAATACATTTGTATAGCAAGGGATGACTAACCCAGACAAATAGTCAAAGAACCAAATCAAGCTAGATTGACATGAACAAAGTGCCAGTTGATTGCAGTATTAATAGAATGCCCATATAGTATAATTTAAGAAAGGAAAAAAGGATTCTATTCACAAATCCATCATCAGTTTTCTAAACCCACTTTTTCTATTACAGAACTGGCAAGAGTTAGAGGTTCTGTTGGCAGCCTTAGGCATCACATGGTATATTTATGTAACAGCTCCACTTAGTCTTAACTGGCTCAGTTTAGTGAAATGAGTTAGACTAATGTATACAGGATGCCTTAAAAGTAGGACACATGTGAATGGTGAAATGTGCATTTTGACGATGAAATAATAAGATGGGGAAATTGAAGAAAAAAAAAACCCTGGCCATTTGGTACCTTGAAATAAACAAAGAGAGATTAAGAATGTTATATAGTATTATGTTATCTGTTGTTTCTTTACTTAGCCCAGAAGACACCGTGTTTCTTTTAGACCTATCGAAGAAGTATGATGTGCAGAAAGATCCAGCTGTTGCCAGTCGCTTCAGGGAGCAGGGGAACATCAGCTTCAGGAAGAGAGATTATGCCCAGGCCATGTTTTTTTATTCCAAGGTAATTGGCAAAACAATAACATTTTCAACTAGAAATAACAAGATTTGAGCTACTTTATGGTGATGGAATCAGTAAGGTTTGAGTTTATAGCTGCCGAATTAGCTAAAGAATTTCTTTAGTATTATGTCAATACAAACATGCCAGAAGCAGTCAACCTCTTTTCCAATGCATTGTCAATTTGCTTTAGTTAAGGAAAAAGCCCCTGACAGTTAATTTGCATGCAAGCAGAGGGTGAAGATTTATGAAACATATTCATGCTTAATTATATTGTCTGTGGTTGTTTCTTTTAATGGCTGCCTGCAGGGTGTTGAGAATCTTGCAGCTTACCATTTAACAATTTAATACATTTTGAATTTGTCGATGTTAATGATCGTTTTATATTTTTGTCCATTTGTTCGCTGTGAATTTACTTTATTTATTAAAACGCAGCAAGTACAGATTTACTCTGCTTGATTTATTACCAACACCCTACTAGTGCCTACACTGTAATTTCACAGGCACTGTGCAAATAGTATACGGTGGGTGATATTTTCATTTATGGTCCTTATCATCAGTTGTACCACTAAATTCATCCATCCATCCATTTTCCAACCCGCTGAATCCGAACACAGGGTCACGGGGGTCTGCCGGAGCCAATCCCAGCCAACACAGGGCACAAGGCAGGAACCAATCCTGGGCAGGGTGCCAACCCACCGCAGGACACACACAAACACACCCACACACCAAGCACACACTAGGGCCAATTCAGAATCGCCAATCCACCTAACCTGCATGTCTTTGGACTGTGGGAGGAAACCGGAGCGCCCGGAGGAAACCCACGCAGACACGGGGAGAACATGCAAACTCCACGCAGGGAGGACCCGGGAAGCGAACCCAGGTCCCCAGGTCTCCCAACTGCGAGGCAGCAGCGCTACCCACTGCGCCACCGTGCCGCCACTAAATTCATTAATTTGTTTATTTCCATCTTTGCAATATATTTTTTAAATATAACATTCTCAAAGATGCTTAATTCAAGATCATGGAGGGCTGTGCCTTACCCAGAACAAACTGAAAGACAGGAAACATCCCCAGAGGAGGTACCATTCAATTGCAGGGTGCACACATGTTTAGTGAGGCTCAAATGGAGTGAACTGCTGCAAAGAAGAGAAGTACTCGCCATCAGAGTCCTGATTAGTCATCTTGAGCCAACAGTGTTCTTCTTGGCTCAACTGGCAAAGACTGCTGCTTTCCAAACTCTGTGTGGTTTACAGACCTGGGTTTGCATCCTTGGAATGCAGGACAACCTGTGAGAAAAGCACTGTTCATGTGAAGATAACCTGTTCACATGTTTACACACCTAGTGTCACACTTACAACCTTTGGAATATAAAAGACATAGTAACTTTTAGAGATGTGCACATAAGCAACTATCCTGTAAAAATAACCTCACACAAAACCCTTTCCAATAGTGCCAGTGGCTGAATTTATCTGTCCAATTAATGAATTTTAAGTTAGCTTCTAGCCACCGTATGCCTTATGCAAGTAGGGACTGTCCATCAGGATTACCAGGAGAATTACTGATAAGCTGCTTTTTCTGTGGACTATCCTTTTGGGCTACAAGTAGCATGAGAGAGAGGAAGAGACACGACATGAGTGGACCAAATTACATTCTCAATACATCTCTAAGATCACATGATCCTATTAACTCACAGCCATCTCCTTTTGCCTTAACCAGACTAAGTAACAAAACAAATAATTGGAATGCACAAGTCATAAATTAGAGGAGAGATGGATAAAATGAATTTAAACAAAAAAGGGAAAAAAGACATTTCTGTACGAGTTTGTGAAAGTGAGCATTTTATTTGGACTTCAGAGTTAGGAACTACAGTGGCTTCAGAGTGTGAAAGTAGTCAGCTCTGCATCTTGTTGACTAATTATATATGATGCAAGCAAGCCAAGACTGTTCAGAGAATACTCAAATGATATGAAATTTGAAATGGTTAAATTAATCATTGACAGCATTGGAGAAAGGTAAGTTGAAACTTCAGGAACATGGTGTAACTGTTTGTTTTTAAACAATCCAACATCATAATTAACAGATTTATCTTGGGTTTTATTCCTCCAGTTTAATGTAACCAAGGATATAAATTGTTTCACATTTTATTTTTGTAGTACTAGGGTGTTAGCCATTATGGATGTAGTGAGAAGTCAATATGCCTGAAGAAGGGCCCTGAGTTGCCTTGAAAGGTTGCATATTGTAATCTTTTTAGTTAGCCAATAAAAGGTGTCATTTTGCTTGACTTCTCACTACATTTTATTTTTCAAATGCATATGGAGTGAAGTTAATATTGGCTAGCACACAATGAACAGAAGTGTAGTTTAATAACTAACTTTGTCCATATGTTGGAGCTACACACAATCTTAATTGTTTGTAAAGGTTTAGCCAAGTGTAGCATTTGCAGCATAGCAGAAGATAGTTGGTGAGAAGAAGGGGAACAGGGCTGCTGCAGGAGTATGAGAGAGTCACAGGACAATTCAGGATTTGTACATCTTGTGCTTCTATGTCAGTACCACACAATTTCAAAGTCAATTCATTGAGCGAGTCATTTTCATCATTACTTGATCTCATTGTTTAATTAGTTGAGCTTTTTTCTTGTCCTGTTTTGCATTCAGTAAAGTACAAGAAATGTCCATCCATCCATTATCCAACCCGCTGAATCCGAACACAGGGTCACGGGGGTCTGCTGGAGCCAATCCCAGCCAACACAGGGCACAAGGCAGGAACCAATCCCGGGCAGGGTGCCAACCCACCGCAGGACACACACAAACACACACACACACAGGGCCAATTTAGAATCGCCAATCCACCTAACCTGCATGTCTTTGGACTGTGGGAGGAAACCGGAGCGCCCTGAGGAAACCCACACAGACACGGGGAGAACATGCAAACTCCACGCAGGGAGGACCTGGGAAACCAACCCAGGTCTCCCAACTGCGAGGCAGCAGCGCTACCCACTGCTCCACCATGCCGCCCGTGCAAGAAATGTGACTCTTTTAATAAGAAATTAGTTGTATTTTTTACCATCTTTTTAAATCCTTCTCTTTATCATTTTTTTAATTCATTTTTCTGTAGAGAAAATTTCTCTTTTAATTGTAACCAAATACTAACATTTAACGAAAAGCATAGCATACACCAGGAAAAACAGCACTAAATGTAAAGGCCAACATCTATTTTAGAACCATACCCACTTTTTTGCTTAAAATTAATTAAACTTAAATAATCAGAACGTTATTACAAACAAAAATTATTAACTGCTATGTAGCACACATACATTCTTGATTGACTGAGTAAAAATTTAAAAGCATGACTAAGGTTTGATTTGTGAATTGATTTACAAAATAAGAAAGAAAAATACATAGAAACTAGGAAATAACCACTCTGTTCTTTAAGGTAGAAGTCCAACTAGAAGAAAAAGAAGAAATTGGTTAGGACAAAAACCTGAAACTGCAAACCATTGTATTATATTTTTTTAATATGCAGATTAGCAGAGAATGTATATACACAGAGGTGTTCATGGGAGCATCAGTCGTTGGTGTTGGTGTTGGCCTGATTGTGGTGTGCTGAGCTGGACAAAGGTCCAGGGCCAGTTTTTGATCCCTGTCCCTCCTTGGCCTCATGCTTGTCAAAATGTACAGTATGAACTGATATTATCTTTCAAACTAAATCTTTAAAAGAAGGGTGCCATACTTGTCTGAATGGTAATATGTAAGGCTTTAGGCAATAATGGAATAACTCAAAACTATCTAGTGTTACTGTTATTCCAAATTTCAAATTTGTTTTGGGCTAGAAACTATATGTTCATAGGATCTTTACTGTTACATGTACAGAGTACAGTGCAGTTCTAACTTATATGTGCTTGACGATGAAAATAAGGTAAAATGTAAAATAATTGTTTTTCTTATTTTTTAAGAATGGAGTATTTAAAATTAACCACCTAGCTATTGCACAAAATATCATGAAATAGGTCAGAGATTTTTGTTCATGAAGCTTCAAGTTCTGACCTGTTTTTGAATTGTTTTTGGTTGATTTTAAAAAATGAGATTCAACATTTCATATTCTTTATTGTTGGTTTTGTCAAAATGTTTCTTGTTTTTCTTCTCAGGGAACACGTTTTGCCAGTGCAGGCAGTGAAACTCTAGCACTCTGCTTTGCAAACCGTTCTGCTTGTCTTTTTTATCTACAGCAGTACCAGGTAGAGTATAGCTACATTTTTGTGTTCTAAACAAAATAACGTTGATGTTAATAATAATACTTAGACTTAATACATTATTAAATTGGTTTACATCATTTTGGGCTTTTTTTGGAGAGAATTGCTACCTTTAGTTACTCACTTTGATCCAGTGATTTTCCAGGTGTCTGTTGGATTCAGTATATACCCAACCATTACAGTCTTCTTCGTCTGCAGTCATGAAAAATCTTTATTTTTAGGATGTTATTTGCTGTGTAAACAAATAGTGGACATTTTCCCATTGCACTGTCCTACTTTATACCATCCTCTCTGCAAGCACTAACTATAAACTAGTTTCTCTATTGAGATCTGTAACACGTTCTGTGCCTGGTTTTCACAAAAAAACCTGCGTGGGACCATAACTCTCATACAAATTGTGAACACAATATGCAATATGAGATGTCTGAAGTCACTTTCATTATTTTTAAGAGTTTTGCATGAGTCAAGATGAATTTCTTCAAGGCATAGGTAATATTCTTTCAAGGTTGTTCTTCTTGAGTAGATAAAAAAAAAAAACTATTAAGACTGACTGTGAAAGTGAGCAAAAGTAACAAATGTGTAGTTGGTGTGATTAGAGTTGTTGGTAGTGTAGCCTAATTATAAAATGGACTGTAGAACTGCTGTTTTGATTTGACAGTCAGAGCCATTATAAAGAAGTTTAACGAAAATGACATAAACAGGATAAGTGGAAATAAGAAGAAGAGTGATAGGTAAAGCACTAATTTTAAATTCGACACTCAGTTTCAAAACCAAATTGCAATCACATCTATGACAGTATCATCATACTCTTGGTCAACACTTGCATCTACTTTGCCTATGTCTTGTGCATCACCTATAGCATCAACATTGTGAAAACTTGTTAATAATATTATACCTTACTAGCTGTGTAAGCCCTTGCTGAAAAGCCCAGGGTCCTAGAAACTATTGAAATTGTCAGAAAAAAAATTGAAATGTAGAGATGTCAGGTAATTGAAAGGAACTACTCTGGGCTTCTCTCTCCTAGGAGGTTTCGTTTTTGCCGACATGCTCACATCGCTTGTTCATTAGTGGCTAAGCGAGTGTCTCTTTCTTCAGAGGTTTCGTTTTGCTGACGTGCTGGCCTCACTTGTGTATTAGCAGCTAAGCGAGTTTCTGTTTCCTCGGAGGTGGAGGTGTGTTCTCCTCACTTGTGTATTAGCGGCAAAGTGAGTGTCTCTTTCTTCAGTGGTTTCGTTTTGCTGATGTGCTGGCCTCACTTGTATATTAGCAGCTAAGCGAGTTTCTGTTTCCTCGGAGGTGGAGCCCTTACTGCGACTCCACCTCTCACTTCCATGCTGGACAGACAGACACACACATTTCCACATGTAGACGTTTATATATAAGATAATCATTTTTTGTTACAGACCTTGCACACAAATATATTTTGTTGCTCTTTGTACTTTACAAAATTAAAAACAGAGGATTCCAGTTATCCCTCTGAGTTCAATCATTTATCTTTCTATCGTATGGAGATAATGCCCAAGCAATAGAGAACTGGTTGGTCTGGAGGCAAGTAGAACTTGTTAAAATTCCCAGAAGTCTTGCAGATTTTATTAGAGGCCAGTGAAAATATTGTCCACTATTCTGATGTCTGTGAGGCACATGTGATTGTTATCTCTAACAAATTATATTATTATTGCTGACAGAAGGCAAGACTGTGGTTATAAACATTTTAATTGCAGTTTTGTTTTTCAAAATCTTTAGATGTTGCCTGAGTTGTTTGTCAGCAGGGTAACTGCCAAAGAAACAAGGAACACAAAATGTGTATTAAGTAAATGCAGATTTGTCTAAGAGGGCTCTGCATTGGTTTTTTGACTTGTCCATGGTTGGTTTCTGCTTTCACATGCCCTGAAATTGATTGATCAGGTTTGGAGGATGTAATCTAATGATGAAATTCGTTTTTGAGATGCATTGCAAATAAGCTTGCATGATGAGTACAAAGGGCCAAAACATTTATTATGAAACTAGGCTAACGTGATGCGGTATTTTGGCATTTAAAACTGTTTTAAGTTTGTTTTGTTTTGTCTTCCCACTATTTCCACTTGTCTTGACATTTAGGAGTGCCTGACCGACATAAGAAGAGCACTGGATTCTGGATACCCCAAACATCTGGAGCCTAAGCTTTTAAGACGCAGAGAGGAGTGTATCTTAAAATTGTCTGAAAGTGCTAGCAAAAACCGTGAATCCACTCATCAAGTCAGTGGACCAAATCTATGTGACCCAAACACTTTAAACAGATGCAAACAAGAGGGCTCCAACTTAAACAAGGCAGAACTCATTCCTTGTTGTTCTGCAGCTATTAGTCTTCAGTTTAACTCAGAAAAAGGGCGCCACTTGGTGGCAAAGCAAGATATTGCAGCAGGAGAAGTGATTTTGGAAGAAAGAGCCTTTGCTTGTGTCCTGATTAATGAAGTAAACACCAAAACAGGTTCTGAAAATTCTGCACTGATGGCAAGTACCCAGGATTGGTATTGCCATCATTGCCTATGCAAAGTTACCACACCTGTGCCTTGTCATGGATGTAGTTATGCATGTTATTGTACAGAGATATGTAAGGATCAGGCTTGGAAAGAATACCACATCGCAGAATGCGCTGTCAGTGGGATGCTACTTGGTTTGGGCATTTTTACACACTTGGCCTTCAGGTTAGCACTAAAAGCTGAGTTGGAGCATACCAAAGAGAGCCAGGAAAGGTCAAGATTAAAAGAGGCAGGATGCTTGAAGGAGAATGAGTTATATTGCCCTGTGAAGGGAACATGTAAAGAACTGGATCAAGGTGGTCAAACTTCAAAGCTGGACAGAACTTGCAGCGGTGATAACAAGGAGCTTGTAAGCATTGACAGGCCTTTAGTAATTCCAGGCTGTAATGTGTCAAGTTGCTACCAAGGCTCCTATAGCTCAGTTTATAGCTTACTTCTCCACTTTGAGAAACACACACCCCAAATGCGATTTCTTTATGCCATAACAGTGACTCTGCTATGGCAAATACTGAAAGAAAGTGGGCAGCTGCCAGACTGCTGGAGTTCTGTTTCAAAGAAAGTTAGCGACGAGACCCAAAAAAGCATGTTGTCCTATCCACAGTTTAGTGTTATAGGTGTGATGTTGCTCAGGCACATGCTGCAGATGAGATGCAATGCTCAAGCTGTAACTACAGTGTCTAAATTCACAGGTAAGCCCAAATGCACTTCTTTATTTATTGTAGACCAAAGAAAATGTCAGGCAGACATTCTGACAAAACTTTGACAAATGTAGTGTCCTATTTAATTTGAGTGCTGTTTCATATGTGGAAAGTACAAGAGTATCCATTATACATGTAATGGGTACTCCAGTTTATCTAGACCAAAAATATTTGTATGGTTAGCCAATCAAATTTAGTATCATACTTTTGCTGATAGCCATTAGATGACTTTGATAATCTAGTCACATTACTAAATTTTATTTTCTTAGTAATCAATCACCATGTTCTTTATGTTTTAGGTATAAGTAATTCTTCTGTAGAATCTCAGGTGCAAACCCGTGTTGCTACAGGAATATTCCCCACTGTAAGTCTGATGAATCATTCCTGTGACCCCAACACCAATATCACATTCCAGAAAAACATCATTACTGTCCGGACAACACGGCTCTTAAAAGCTGGAGAGGAATTACTCCACTGCTATGGTAATCTGCCTACCCTAATTTTTGACCTCTTCCTTTCTCTGCATGGCACCCAATAGACTAATTGAATGTAATTTGATGTGATAGGATTTTGCTTGCATTTTATGCTTTTTTAAGTTCAATTTTACTTCTCTTTCTCTTTTCCTTTTAACACTTTATGTAGACATTCCACAAATCCCTGAGTGCTAAAGATTTATTAAAATGCTATATTAGTAAAATGGGCCTTTGGGTTCACGTTATATAAAGAAAGGCTGGCTGTTTGGTAGTTAGTATACTTAAGTGATTAACTCCAACCTGAATAAACTTTCTTGCTTTGTTAAAGGTTCCTTTATACCAAATGCTTCAATGCGGATGGATGCTAAAACTTAAACCACCCTGTGCATAGACATACCATGGAATACAAAAATTTGTATTCTTTACAGGTTTTCAAATTCAAACTTCCATTCCCCAACTATGCAAAATGCATGCCGCAACATTTGTAATTGATACATCGATTTATTTAAACTTTCTTTTTTCATTGGCAAGTTGCAAAGATCTCAAGAAATTCTTGTCCACCAAAGTAACAAGGCAAAAACCAGATGGGCCTTTGTACACATTCTGACTTGCGCTAGGCCAAACCAAAATGAACTAGTAACATGACAGGGTTGTAAGGTGGAGTCCTCAAAGGCAATCCATGCAAATATAACTTACGTTTCATTTTCTAAAATTGTCTTCAACTATCAGACAATTGTTTGTTTCCTTCTTTTTTCCTTTGAAAACTTATGTGGGGGGTAATGGGTTATCCACGATTGGCACTTTAGGTTGTGGATTCATAGTTCATAATTAATTGGAAAATATAATTGGCTACAATGTCATCTTTCTTATTCTTTAGTGTCTTTTGTTGTGTATTTTGCAATATTCACCATTATTAAATGAACTTTAAAATAGAGCAATGCAGGATTGATGATGTAGCGGTAGAAGTGTTTTGAAGAAAGTTCAGCTACAATACTTAAGGCCATGTCACATTGCATGACTTTTCCACTGATTTTCAGTTATAGACTTCATTTACATAATTTTAGTGAGTAGGAAGTAGCTGCAGCTCCTGTGACTATCTTTAAAGGCCAGAAGACCACAAGACCATCATCATCAAGTTCTTCCTTGTGAACCCTGAATACCATGAGGACAAATTGAGGTCATTTATGTTAGGTAGAATGCCTAGAGGGGGCTGGGTGGTCTTGTGGCCTCAGAACCCCAGCAGATTCTTTTTTTTCTCCAGCTGTCTGAAGTTTTTTTTTTGTTTTGTTTTGTTTTTTCTGTCCTCCCTGGCCATTGGACCTTACTTTTATTGTATGTTAATTAATATTGCCTAATTTTATTTTTTAATATATTTTGTCTTTTTTCTCTTTTTTCATCCTGTAAAGCACTTTGAACAACATCATTTGTATGAACATGTGCTGTATAAAGAAGTGTTGTTGTTATTATCAGTCGTGTAGTGCGACTCCATCCAACTGTCGGAGACTAGGTTTGATTTTGCCTTAAGTCATAGGGGCAGACTCTTGTGCATGTGAAAACTGAGAACTAATGAGTGCTTAGCAATAAGTCCCATGTGTATAACACAGCTACAAGGAATAAGAAATGCAGATGTCTTGGACCTGACAAACAAAAGAGGGACTAACCTGTCTGATGTTCTGTGTTTTACGTACCACAATGTAACAGAAAAAAGGTAGAAATTGCTGCTGAACTTGCCATACTTGTAAGACGCAGCAAGTTGGAGGTGAGAGGCTGAGGTCCAAATGCAGGCGAAAGGCGACTTGTTTGGAGGTTATGTCATATGATGTAAAAAGTATGGGTCTCATGTCAGTGGATGCCCAGGACCACAAAGAGTGTTGGAAGATGATATGGGGAACAACAGGCTCAACATGACTCAGTATTTGGATGGACATTAGCAAATAATAAATTAATTGTTGGAGTATTAGTGTGCAAGTGACTTCAGGTGAACAGAAATCTTTATTTGATTTAGTGGCTATTATAGTAAACAGTAATTGTGTTTCAGAAATAGGACAAAAGAACTTAATTGATTTACAAATTGCATTTTTGCAGAAAATCTAAGTGATTTGCCATAGGTTCCAAGGATGACATTTGAGCGTGCAAAGTTGTGGCTTAGGTACAGCTCTTTAGCTGTCAAGTCACTCAGTAAGTGTGTTTACATGTGCCTGAATAACCCTGCTATTCACAGAAACCTGGCATCTAAAATGTCATGTAAACCCTTATTCTGGTATCACACTAATGTCAGTAATGTGCACTCTGACAGCCTACATATTTATTTTCTTCACACATGTTTTCAGTAGGCTTGGGTACACGCATCTACAAAATAGATTTCTAGTGACAAATGTTCAGCCAATCGCATTATTCCTTCTACTGGCTGAAATTATCTGTTTCAATATTTCAGAAATTGTTAAATTTACTGTATGTTGATGAGCTGAACATACAGTGATAAACTCAACAACACAATCTCAAGAGCAGTAGAGTAACATGTTAAAAGTAATGCTTGTTACGTTGTCAGATTACTTTTTAAATTAACGAGTAACCTAACCCAATACTTATCTTATTGAAGTAAAAAATACCTGCATTATTCCAGCGGCACTAGGTGTAAAACAAGAAGCACATGCACCATGTCCTTTGCCAGGCTCAGTCACACAGCCAAGCAGAAAAGAGTGAGCTGCGTGCAATCCAGTAAAGGAAACCAATAAATACAGTAAAGCATCCAATTGACCAGACATGTTTTTAAAACACAAGAAAGTGATCACAGGCATCATGCTTATTTTAGGATTCATGGTGGCCAATAAGGACATTTAACTTTTTTTTTGCACTGTTCAAAGGCATAAGTGCATTTTGATACAGGAGAACTACAGAACACAGATTTTTAAGAGACCACATTTCTGCATTGACTGGGTTATTCACCATAACCCAGTTATGTGTGTGCATGTAAATGCACCTGTAGACTTCCTTAGATTTTATTTTCTTCCATCTTTTTTGTCACTAGGTCCGCATCGCAGTCGCATGAATGTTTTTGAAAGGCAGCATCTCCTGGAAGAGCAGTACTTCTTCCAGTGTCAATGCAAGGCATGCAAAGAAGAGAAGTCAGAACTCAGCGGCAATCTGAATCCTGGTGGTCTTTTTGGGATCCAGTGCAGTCAGTGTGGTTCATCTCTTAAGGTAATTATTTTTGAATAAATATATTGTTAACTAAGGAAATGGACAGTCAGACACACGATAATCCTGTGATATCCTGTGAGTGTAAATGAGCAAAATATTTTGGATAGCTGGCATATATATATATATATATATATATATATATATATATATATATATATATATATAAACTATTATTATTATTCTTACAAAGCTTATTGAAGATCAGTTTTTTGGTTCAGTGGTCAGACTTTATACATGAGTTGTATTACTAGCTGCACCATCATTGTTGGGATGATTGTGTCATTTTTGAGGAAGAGAATAAAGTATATCCTCACAACCAAACCACAGCTTTCTCTTTCCAGCAAGGTCAACTTTAAGTACTTTTATAACATTTCTAGAAGAATCACAATATTTTTCTTAACTATCTTGTAATACTAATGCATCCTGTTTACCCATGTTCTGCAATTTTTTATTTTAAGTATCTTTTATCAGTGCAAATAATGTTATTTGAAAGATTACACTGTATAACAGGGTGAGGGGGCACTGTTGTAAGTAATCTAATCTGGCTAGTGAAAGGCAGCAGCTTCATAAGATTTGCCTCAGAGGTTGATCAAGAGGCTGCTATTCATTTCTGTGTTACTATTTTAGTCTGTCAATAAAGATGGGGAAGAGTATTGCTGTTCCAAGAAATCCTGTGGACACTCCGTATCTCAACAAGAGATTTTGAAGCAGGTGGAGGGGATAAGGAAGGGCATCCAAAGAGCAGTGTTGCTGATTGAAACAGGCCAACAAGGTAAGAGGTAGACTCAAATAGACTAGAGAGCCTTTTTCAGACTTGTATAATGCAGCTGCTTAGGCTAAATTAATTGTTGACGTTTACCATTTTTGTAGCATATGACAAGTTGAGCATCAGATCACATTTTGATTGTCCACTGTAGAGTGCATGCCTCCTACTTACAGAGAAATAGCGAGGAATATTTTGACCACATTGAACTTTAGATATTTTCATAGGGCAGTAAGATGTCTTGGCAGGTAGTTTTTGTACCAAACGGTTAGCATGCTCACCCTATGATTTCCAAGTCTCCTCTGGGTTTCTCCATGTGTCATTAGGCATGCAGTCAGAGTAATTGGCACCTCCAAAGTGTTCTAATGTTTACTGATGCAGTTGTTTCCGTGTGTGTGATCTGTGATATTATACCATTCTACCTGGGTTTATTATTTTGGCTTCATGTTTGCAGCAGGGTCTCTGAGATACTTTTTAAATGTTGCACTGAATAAGAAAAACATCTTATTGGTTGCTTGGAATAGGATAATGCAATATTTAAAAATGATGATAGCATATTCTGTTTCATGGGCCTGACAGAAATGCTAGATCATCAGGAGGAACGTTCCACAGACCCTGTTTTGTTTTTCCTAGTCAAACATTATAGCTGTATGTTTTTCTTTTCATTTTACTTGTCTGTTTGTCTGTACTCTGCCTGTTTACTTTATTATATCTGAGCATTTTCACTAAATATTTAATTCTTTAGTGCAATTAAGTAATGAAAAAACTAAACGGGTTGATTTAACAAACTTCCATAATAGCTTGAAAACTAGGAGCAATCTAATATGGCTCTCATGTCTTTTTATAGATCAGGCTCGGAGCATCTTGCAAAAATGTCAGACGGAAGCATGGAAAATTCTGATTCCTACTCACCCTCTGCAAGGAGAGATTGAGGACTGCATAGCACGTGTCCTTGCTGTCATGGGTAAGCTTTTAATTTTTCTTTTGAGAATGTTAATTACCAGGATGGGAAGTACATTGAAAACTGTCTGTTCTTGTCATTACAATCTCTTACTGTCCATAGCCTCTAAAGAGCACTTGTCTTCTGCCATCCCCATACCTCATGAAAAATTACTTTACGGCTTGACTTCCAGTAGTCCTAAATTATAGAATTTTCTTACACCATCCTGTTCTCCATTTGAATCGCCGTTATAGTCACTAACACCATTCTCACTTGACCAATAGTAATCAAGTTAGTCAATAGTGTGAAAGGAAGAACAAGTTAAAAATATACAATTTATGTTGTATGTGTGTTTAAGTATATATATGTTGGTGTATGTGTGTCTTTAAAAAAGTAATCACCCCTTGGACATTTTAACATTTTATTGTTATACAACACTAAATGAAAGTGGATTTAATTTTTTTGACACTGATCAACAGAAAGACTTTATAATGTTAAAGTGAAAACAGATCTCTGCAAAGTGATCTAAATGAATTAGAAGTATAAAACACCAAATACATCACACAAGTATTCACCCCATTTAATATGATACACCTAAAACATCATTGGTGCAGCCAATTGAGTTTAGAAGTCACATAATTATTTCAATGAAGATCGCCTGTTTGAAGATGAGGCATTTCAATTATTGTAATATAAATGCATCATATTTGGAAGATCCAACTTGTGGTGTTCAGTATCGTGGAGTAACCTACACAATGAACAAATGAACAAAAGAACACTCAAAACGACTCCACAAAAAGGCGATTGATAAGTACAAGTTAGGAGGTGGACATAGGAAAATACCCAAGTTACAGAATAGCCGTTGGAGTCCAGTTCAGTCCGTCAATAAGAAATGGAAAGATTATGGCACAGCTGTAAATCTGTCTAGAGCAGGCTGTCCACAAAAAGTGATCATGCAAAAAGACTAATGAAGGAGGTCACCAAGGGACCTAAGACAACTCTGAAGGATTAACAAGGTACAATGGCTAAATTTGGTGAGACTCTGCAGACAGAAATTGTTGATGGGTGGTTCACCAGTTGCCGCTGTTTAAAAACTTAAGACCATCCATGACATCTAGGCTAGAGTTTGTCAAAACCCAGACAGGAGATTTCAACATCAGCTGTAAGAAGGGTCTTTGGCTATCAGACCAAATGTCATGTTTGATGTAAGCCAAACACTGCACGTTATGAAGAACACACTGTTCAGACTGTAAAGCATGGTGGTGGCAGCATCATGCTGTGGAGATGCTCCATTGCAGCTAGCTTTGGAAGGCTTTTGAGGGTAGAGGGTAAAATAAATGCAGCAAAACAGCAGAAAATTCTGGAGAAGAACCTGATGCAGTATGCAAGAAATCTGTGTTTTTGGAGAAGTTTGGTTTACCCCAGAATAAAGCTAAAGCTACACAGGAACAGATTAAAACAATAATGTTAATGTCCTGGAGTGGTTGAAAATTTATGACTGGACTTGAAAAGGTGTGATCACTCACAATCCCTGTGCAACTAGTGAGAGTCTGGGCAGTTTTGTAAAGAAGAATGGGAAAAATGGCAGTGTCAAGATGTCCCAAGCCTATAGAGATTCTAGTCTGTCATGACTATGCAAAGGTGCATCTGTGACTTATGCAATTAATTATTTCTGTTTTCACTTAGACATTAGACTCATTTTCTTTATATATAATTTTTTTAACTCATATTTTGATACTTGATGTTGTTTATCTGCAGTGGGCTGGCACCCTGACTGGGGTTTGTTTCCTGCCTTGTGCCTTGTGTTGGCTGGGATTGGCTCCAGCAGACCCCCGTAACCCTGTAGTTAGGATATAGCGGGATGTATAATGGATAGATGATGTGTGTGTTTTTCCCATATCACTCTATTGAGTTTTATGTAGATAAATATCACCATTGGGTCATCCTTTTTCATTTTGTGAATTTATGCAGAGAGGTGGGATGAAGCAGCAACTCATCTTAGCCGCAGCATTGAACTAGTCCGTAACCAGTATGGCGAGAACAGCTTGGAATTGGGACATCAACTTTTCAAACTGGCACAGCTGCAATTCAATGGGTAAAGTGGTTTGTAACCATATTTTAATTTAAAATATATAATAGTTATAATGAATGCCACCTAACTGATATTATTTGTACTACTTGCAGCTGTGTCTTGCCACAGGCTCTCTCGACCATCTCTGAAGCAGAGCAAATCCTTACTCTAAACTGTGGGCCCAACTTCGAGTTGGTACAGGAACTGCAGGAAATGTCACAGTGTCTCCAGGATGCAGTGAAATCTCAACAATGTTTCAAAGAATACAGCTGAGAATTTTGCACCTTAAACAATTCCAACACATCAAGAGTGACAGATCAGTGGTTACAAAGCATATCTCAGAGATGGCTTACATTTGTATAGTGCTGTCTTCATTAAGGCACACTTTTAGAAAGGCTGCAAGATCCCAGAGCAATATACATTTGTTTGTATAAAAGTAATTGGAGGTAGTGGATTCTGAGCCTCAGCTAGTGCATTTGTGATAGACACAAGGCCTGGAATGCCTTGTGTTCTTTGTTGAGCACCATCTGCTGGACCTTGTGTTTTCTGAAAGCAAATTTGAAGTGTAAATCACATAGGCCTCAGAAGAGACGGTTCCAAGCCAATGATGTATTCACAAGTGTATAAAAACAAGCATCGAGACTGGTTTGCAGAAAGGCTAGAATTTGCTTTGTCATTGTACCAAAAAAAATTATTAAAGAAATGCATTTTGGTGATCCTGTTGTTGCAGAAAAATGCAAATTAATGTTTAGCTGTGTAATAGCTTATTAATACTGCAGTGTGGATCAATAAGTGTACAGAAAACCATATATGAAGGTGGAGCAGCATAGTCATCTACATAACATCCCTCAAAACTGCTTAATCTACCTCAGGTTTGCTGAAGGCCAGAGCCTATCTTGACAACATTGGCCGAAAGGCAGGAACTAGACTTAGACAAGAGCGAGTGCCCCATAAGTGCTAATTCCTACCACATTTCCAAATAACCTGCATGTTACTGTAAATGTGATAGGAATAGCCATACAGAAAATGGGAGAATGGACAACAAACAAAGGATTTAAAGTCTATGGGCATTACCCTGATTTCAGAGAAATTGATAATTGAAATTGAACTGGGATGGACCAGGACTATTGGGCAGATAAACTGAGACTTTAAAAATAGAAGAACAACAGTTTGTTAAAACAGGATTCACAGTGCTCAACAAAGTGCAAACAGTGCACATTAAAGTAAATAAGTTAATAAAATGTTGAAATAAATGCCTAAAATACAGTATGTGCTGTCTTGGGGTGTTCAAGAAATAAATAAGACAGGTTGACAGGTAACCGTTCCTACTTCTATCTATATTTTCATCCGGACTCTGGGAGAATTCAGTGTTGGCAGCCTGCTGAATCCCCAGTCCAATGTGCACGTCTGCAACGCAATGCTAACTGTTGCTGCATTACCTTGACGTTCAACAGATGCCACCAAGTCTTGAGCCCCCCGCCTTCTCCCAACTCACACAGTCCCTCTCCATCTTGCCTGCTCCACTGCTTGACAGATAAGCATATAGCCATACCATTGAACCTCCACGCAGCAGTCGAGCTGACTCTGTGAATTAATAGTCAGCCTGTCCAAAACTGCCCTTTCCATCCTCCCTCAGATACCTCTCTGTCCAGTGATCACTTTCTCTTTCTCTCTCCTTTTCTTTCAAAAGAAAAAATCTTTTTGGTCTCTAACCCATTTCCCTTTTATTTTCCATACTGCCCAGTTGGTGCCTACCCAATATAATGCTGTAGCTCGACCTGCAATTATCTGATTAAACCAGTAGAAGCTAAAAACATCAGACTGTGTTAAATTCAATTAAAATCATTAAACAAAATAACAATAAAACATTCTAAAAATTGGGTTGCTTTGGAGGAGAGATCTGTAAAAACGCCCAGGCTCCTAGAAACTATGGATTCTGGCACTTCAATCGATCAGTCAATCAATCAATCGCATCGTTTTTATATTAGCGGCTAAGCAAGGTTCTCTTTTTTTCGGCGGTTTTGTTTTGCTGACCTGCTCGCTTCTGTTGTCTATCAGCAGCTAAGCAAGTTTTTCTCTCTCTCCTCGGAGGTCTCGTTTTGCACATGTGCTTGCCTCGCTTGTGTATCAGCAGCTAAGCAAGTTTCTCTTTCCTTGGAGGTCTCATTTTGTTGATGTACTCGCCTCGCTCATGTATCAGCGGCTAAGCGAGTTTCTTTTCTCGGAAGTTTCACTTTGACGACAGACTTGCTTTCTTTGAGCTTCACGCTGTAGCCTTCCACTTCCTGGCTGGACAGACAGACACACACACACACACTTCTGCTTGTAGACATTTATACAGTAGAAAGCCACAGTTGCCTTTTTTATTATGCAAGTATGTAACGGTACCAACAATGGAAGAAGCAGACAACGTCACCTACTGTCTATGTCACTGAACTGTTCCCCATGAAGTTGGTGGCTCATTTCCAGGAGAACACCGACATTGAACAAGCTTCCTAATGTGCCACTATACAAAATGCAATTATACATTAGCATGTGTATTATGCGTTTGTAAAAGTCTTCATTAAACAAATAACTATATGTATTAAAACAGAAGTATTCAATTATGTCCAAAATGACCATACAGACTTCAGTTTTTTCTCCATTGTATGTTTACTCATAGATGTATATAAATGATTAAATCTGCTTCCCCATTTTCGGCCAGAAACCAATGGTTCAACATTACCTTTTAGTGTGTTGTTTGCTTTCATACATTTTTAGAAACTGTAAAATTTGAGTTGTAAACACAAGTTTAAGCTCAGCGCCTTTGACATACCATTTATAGCTGTCTGTCTTAATATTTTTTTAAATATACAATACAATACAGTTTATTTTTGTATAGCCCAAAATCACACAGGAAGTGCCACAATGGGCTTTAACAGGCCCTGCCTCTTGACAGCCCCCCAGCCTTGACTCTCTAAGAAGACAAGGAAAAACTCCCAAAAAAACCTAGTAGGGAAAAATGGAAGAAACCTCGGGAAAGGCAGTTCAAAGAGAGACCCCTTTCCAGGTAGATTGGGCGTGCAGTGGGTGTCAAAAGAAGGGGGTCAATACAATACAATACAGTATAGTACACAGAACAGAACAATTTCTCAATATAGTAAGAAATAAAAAATATAAATTTTAGAAGTACGGAGCAGAATTTAACAGTAGATGATATATCCCATAATAAGATTTGGATTTGTATAGAGTCCTGGAGACCTCATCCTTCAAGCTGCCTCCCCCATTTGGCCATTCCACAGCTGAAACAGTGCTGGGCCAGCCAATCCGATGAAAGGACCCCTCTCTCCCACGATTCCTGCGATCCTCCATCAGGGATGACTTTACCTTAGGCAGGCAAAACTACTTGGCAGGTGGGCCATGGCACCAAGTGCCACATTTGAGTACCGAGAAGAAAAACAGAATAAGTGAGGGTTAGTATCCAATTATAACTGTCATGTTACTTATGTTTAAGTGCTAATGACTAACAACAGAGATGCAGTCTGTACAGTTAATCAGCAGCTCTAATCAGGATATGCTAAACTGAAATAGTGAGTCTTCAGCCGGGATTTAAAAGCTGAGACCGAAGGGGCATCTCTTATAGTAGCAGGCAGACCATTCCACAATTTAGGGGCCCTGTAACTAAAAGCTCGACCTCCCACTGTTATTTTATTAATCCTTGGAATCATAAGCAGACCAGCATCTTGAGATCTTAATGTGCGCTCTGGTTTGTAAGTCATGATAAGTTCAGACAAGTAAGCCGGACCTCGACCATTTAATGCTTTATATGTTAAAAGAAGGATTTTGAAATCTGCCCTAAACTTAACCGGGAGCCAGTGTAAGGATTTAAGAACTGGAGTTATGTGTTCGTATTTTCTTGTTCTTGTAATAATTCTTGCAGCCGCATTTTGGATTAACTGGAGGCTGTATAAAGAACAGTTTGAACATCCAGTGAACACCGCATTGCAGTAGTCAATCCTACTAGAGATAAATGCATGAAGTAGTTTCTCAGAATCCTGTTTATTTAAAAAGCGCCTTAATTTCCTAACATTTTTAAGATGGAAGAAACATGTTTTGGACAACTTTGTAATATGCGCTTTAAATGACATGCTAGAGTCAAAGATAACTCCTAGATTGCGGGCTGATTCAGTAAAATTGACTGGGATTCCAACTGAGTTAAATGATGACAAAATATTGTTGTGATCAGCATCATTCCCTCCAACAATTAACATCTCTGTTTTATCTGTATTTAAAGACAAGTAGTTCTTATTCAGGCGGCACGGTGGCGCAGTGGGTAGCGCTGCTGCCTCGCAGTTGGGAGACCTGGGGACCCGGGTCCTCCCTGCGTGGGGTTTGCATGTTCTCCCCGTGTCTGCGTGGGTTTCCTCCGGGCGCTCCGGTTTCCTCCCACAGTCCAAAGACATGCAGGTTAGGTGGATTGGCGATTCTAAATTGGCCCTAGTGTGTGCTTGGTGTTTGTGTGTGTCCTGCGGTGGGTTGGCACCCTGCCCAGGATTGGTTCCCTGCCTTGTGCCCTGTGTTGGCTGGGATTGGCTCCAGCAGACCCCCGTGACCCTGTGTTCGGATTCAGCGGGTTGGAAAATGGATGGATGGATAGTTCTTATTCATCCACTCCTTTAATTCACTAACACAACTAATTAAAGACAGCATTGGAGAAACTTCATTTGATTTAAATGAAAGGTATAACTGGGTGTCATCTGCATACGAGTGAAAATTAACATTATGTTTCCTAATGATAGATCCCAGTGGAAGCATGTACAGTGAAAACAGTAAAGGTCCCAGTACTGAGCCCTGCGGGACACCATATTGAACTTCTGTGTATAATGATGGAGTACTGTCAGCACATTTCTGTACATATTGGAATCGATTTGATAAGTAAGAACTAAACCAAGCGAGCACGGTGCCTGTAAGCCCAACATCATTTTCTAGCCTGTGCAGTAAAATAGAATGGTCGATGGTGTCAAATGCTGCACTTAAGTCCAACAACATAATTACAGTGGAGTTTCCTTCATCAGAGGATATCAGAATGTCATTTACAACCCGTGTTAGTGCCATTTCTGTACTATGACCAGTGCGAAAACCAGACTGGAATTTCTCAAATAAATTGTAATGCATAAGGTGTGTCTGAAGCTGACTGGCGACTACTTTTTCTAGTATTTTAGAGAGAAACGGTAAATTTGAAATAGGCCTATAATTATTTAGTATATGTGGGTCAAGGTCTGACTTTTTAAGTAATGGTTTAATGACTGACACTTTTAGTGTATCAGGTACTGTGCCATGCAATAATGAACTATTGATAATATTTAGAATAGGCGCTGCAAGAACATCCATTGCACTTTTTACTAGTTTTGTTGGAACTGGATCTAGGGAACAAGTACTGGGCTTCATTTTAGAAATTAAACTTAAGACTTCCTGCTCAGTTACAGGATTAAAATTACTAAAGTGCTGAGTGCAATGTGAGACAGGGTCTGCTAAGCTAGTATTTGGTTTGTACTGTGATGCAGAGATCTGGGATCTTATATTTTTAATTTTCTCATTGAAGAAGTTAATAAAGTCTGTACTGCTAATGTCTGTTGGTATTTTGCACTGTTGATCTGAATTTCCATTTGTTAATTTAGCCACTGTTCTAAACAGTGCCCGAGGATTTTTATTATTGCTATCTATTAATGTTGAATAATATTCTGACCGAGCTTTAAAGAGGGCTTTTTTATATCTATTAACACTCTCTGTCCATGCAATTTGAAAGACATGTAGCTTTGTTGTTCTCCATCTGCGCTCCAGTTTTCAACACTCTAATTTAAGAGCTCGAGTGTTTTCATTAAACCAGTGAGAGTTTCTATGTGCTTTGATCACTTTTGTTTTAAGGGGAGCCACTGTGTCCAGAGCATCTCTCAAGGTCACATTATAATGTGATGTTAGCTCATCTAAATTGTTTTCCGTGTTTACATTTGATGTTAACTGATCTAAATGGTTTTCCACAATTACACTCGATTTACTCAAAGTATCTATAAATTTTGAAGCAGAATTACAATCTAGATGTCGCACTGTCTTTGTTTTAATCTGGGAGTGTGTTGGCAAGGGCAGAACTAAATCAAATGTAATTAATTAGTGATCGTAAATAACTTAATTTAATGGAGTAATATTTAAATTTTGAATTTCAACTTTGTAAGTTATAATTAAATCTAATGTGTGGTTATGATTATGAGTTGGACCTTTGACATTCTGACAAAATCCTACTGAATTTAACAAATAAGTAAAACATTTGCTAAAAGTGTCAGTTTCCACATCAATGTGTACATTAAAATCTCCCATCAGTACTACGTGATCATAATTTATAGCCAAGTCAGATAAAAGGTTGCTAAATTCAGACATGAACAATGAATACGGCCCTGGTGGTCTATAGACTAGCACTATAATTGTGTTGGAATCTGTTTTAATATTTAAAATGAATGCTTCAAAGGATGTAAAGTTGCCTAAATTTTTAGAAGTGATTTGCATTTTGTTACAATGAATTATTCCAAGGCCTCCTCCTCGACCTGAATCTCTAGACTTATGAAGGAACGAGTATCCATCTGGTGACGCCTCAGCTAGGGGGACAGTGTCACATTTACTAAGCCAGGTTTCGGTGAGAAGACACAGATCAGATTTTGTACTTAATGTAATATCATTTACCAAAACAGCTTTAGTGCCAAGAGAGCGAATGTTCAATAAGCAGCATTTAAAACTGTATGCTTCTTTCTGAATTGGTGATATACTTTTTGTTTTAATTTGTAGTAAATTTCTATTACAGATACCCCTGGTGGAGGGTCTGGTTTTATCCCTTGGTCTAATTATACACCTTATTTTTTGGTTATCAATTAATTTAAGGTTTGTATCAAGACTAAATTTACTGGATGCCCCAAGACAAGGATCTGTTACATTCCTGTTTTCACCTAGTTTTGTAAAATAAAGTGCAAAATAAAATATCTACCTGCATAGACAGTTTCAACTAGTGTTAGAATTATAGTTTGAAAGTATTCAAAATAGCAGCAAAGTGAGGGTAAAATCTTGTTTGAATAATTAATAAAAGTCTCTATTAAGATCTTCTCTACCACTTAATTCGAAACATGAATATAAGAAGCCAGCCTAAAGAAATATTTTGGTTACACTTAAGGGGTCAGCCAGTCCTACCGGTCATTAAGAGGTTAGATGCAATTAAGCCCAGCACCCACTGGTGCCCTCCATACCCTGAACTCCTGAGTAAATTTTCAATAGTAATTTTAATCAACTTTATCAGATCTATAGAAAATATCAAAATGACCTGTAAAGGATCAAAAACAAAGAATGGACCTTGAAACCAAAATGTGTTTAATTTCTCTCTAGGTACATGTTTTCCTCAAAAAAAAAAAGATTGTAAGATAAACTTAAAAGTCATAGCACAATAGACTATAGCACAGTGAAGGAGTTGTGAGAGTGGCAGGATGTGGGCAGGAAAAACAACAGATGAGGAGTAACTCGTAGAGAAGAATCCTAGTTGACTGCTATCAATTCAAGACTTGTTGTTTCCTATTTTTTTTTAACAAATCCGTAACTACATTTTTATTTGTATCTTAATGGTTTGAGCAAAATCTCCATAATAAACAAAATGGACAAGTCTCTCCTATTTCACAAACTCTCCACCTCATTGTGACATTTCTTATTAGGAACAACCTACAGCCACACTGGCTGTGTCAGCATCACACGGAATCTTAATTCAGTCTTTATCTTGGCAATGTGAGGTCTGTCAGTTCAAATAACATTGAGTTGGGCTACACGTGGCTTTCAAGAATGTCCACACAGATGCGGATTCCCAATAAAATATAATTAACTCATCTTTACATTTTCCAAACTTTCTTATCCATTACATTTATAAAGGTGGATGGACATGTTCACACACAATAGACCAAGGCAGAACCACCAGTGTACCCAACACGTGTTTAGGAGGTGAAAGGAAACTGATATGGACCAAGTGCAACTCCACAAAGACAGTGACAACTCACGTTTCAGGAGCTTTAAGACGACCCAACTATACAGTACAAAACAGTGCCATCCAGCAGAAAAAGCAATGGCACTTTGTACTTCCTGTAGCCCTTCACAGTATTTAACAAAGCACACACATTGAGTGGAGCTACGCTGACTTGAAGACAAGCAGTATAACAAAATAGCAAGGATGTTTTTATACTAGAGATTTATTAAACTATATCTCTGCAAAGTGGTCAAGATTTACACACATAAAACACAAAATAATTGGCTGCATAATTATTTAGTAAATGCATCTATGACAGGCACAACAGCCATGAGTCTGTGTGCACATGTCAGCTTTGCACATCTGGATACTGTACTCTTTTTGTCAGTCAGAAAAGCCTAAATAAATCCATTGTGATTCATTGTTGTATAACAAAAAAATCTAAAAACCTCAAAGAGTGAGGTTATACTTCCTTAGAAGGCTTGCGTCTTTCAACATCTGCAATAAGATGCTGCAGATGTTCTATCAGATGGTTGTGGCGAACGCCCTTTTCTACGCGGTGGTGTGCTGGGGAAGCAGCATAAAGAAGAGTGACGCCTCACGCCTGGACAAACTGGTGAGGAAGACAGGCTGTATTGTAGGCACGGAGCTGGACAGTTTGACATCTGTGGCAGAGCAACGGGCACTGAGCAGGCTCCTGTCAATCACGGAGAATCCACTGCATCCGCTGAACAGTATCATCTCCAGACAGAGGAGCAGCTTCAGCGATAGACAGCTGTCACTGTCCTGCTCCACTGACAGACTGAGGAGATCGTTCATCCACCACACTATGCAACTCTTCAATTCCACCCGGGGGGGTAAACGTTAATATTATACATTGTTATTGACTGTTATACCTGCCTCGCACTCTCCACCTTGCACTTTTTAACTTGCACTGTTTTTATCACTCTTTAATTATATTGCTTTTATCAGTATAGTATGCTGCTGCTGGAGTATATGAATTTCTCCTTGGGGATTAATAAAGTATCTATCTATCTATCTATCTATCTATCTATCTATCTATCTATCTATCTATCTATCTATCTATCTATCTATCTATCTATCTATTGTGAACACTGAAAGTCGGAACAACAGGAGATGGACACCAATGTAAAGTAAAAAGCAATTTCTTTATTCTTTGTGAGTCAAAGAGGCTGCAGCCCCTGTCAGCTCAGTGCCACTGACTGGTCAGATCAGACAGGCTGCAGCCTCGTTAGCAGGGGGCTTCCCTCTTTATACCTAGTTTGTGTATTAAAGAAAAAAATATATATATCAGTTAATTTTGAGGTTATACATTTTGAAGGACGGCCGGCGGTTCAGTCCGGCCGGGACGTCCTAGAACGGGAAGAAGGGAGAAGAGCAGCCTTTTCAGGACACTGCCTCCCCCGGGACGCTAGGTGGCAGCTCCCCTGGACGGCAATGGTTCCCCGGATTCCCCCAGGGCATCCTGGGACATGGAGTCCGTCTCCTCAGCCCTGTTGGGTGCTGCCAGAGGGAGCTCACAAAGAACCTGGGGACTCCTACTCTTACTACAACCCGGAAGTACTTCAGAGTCCGGCAGTACTTCCGGGCTACTTGAGGACTGAGGATGTGGCATTTGACCCTGAAAAAGAGAAGGAGCACTTCCGGGTCATGGACTATTTAAAGGACAGGTGAAGACCCAGCAGGAGAGCCGGAGTTGGGAGGGTGTGTAACGGAGCTGCTGGGAGTGGAGGATTATTGTGATTATTGATTATTGTATTATTATTGTAGAATTGTGGCAAGTGTGGTGCTTTGTGCACTTTATTGAAGATAAATATTAAAATTCTTCTTGATGCTTTTTACAAGTGTGTCTTGGACGTCTGTCTGGTGGGTTTCTCCTTGACAGTCACAGTGCAGATGGTAACATGTTCAACTGTGAGTCAGCAGCACTGCGATTCTAGTCCCACCTGTATCCTTTTTTTTAAACTTTCATCATATTTATTTTTCATGTACAAAAATGTGTAAGATTAATTAATTCCACTATGTAAGCAATATCAAAAATGTATTACTATAAAATTATTCCTTATCAAAAAAGTATTGTCTCACATAATAAGCAAATGCAAGCTATATTCACACCATTCAGTCTTTATGTATTCATTCATTCACACCATTAATTTCTTATGTATTAAGATGTGCATTTATTTAATATTTTATTATGTGTTAACATAACATTATTTCTTTGAATTTTCCATTGCCACTTTTAATATTTTGAAATGTAAACTATTTACAGTGCATCCGGAAAGTATTCACAACGTATCACTTTTTCCACATTTTGTTATGTTACAGCCTTATTCCAAAATGGATTAAATTCATTTTTTCCTCAGAATTCTACACACAACACTCCATAATGACAATGTGCAAAAAGTTTACTTGAGATTTTTTCAAATTTATTAAAAGTAAAAACATTGAGAAAGCACATGTACATAAGTATTCACAGCCTTTGCCGTGAAGCTCGAAATTGAGCTCAGGTGCATCCTGTTTCCCCTGATCTTCCTTGAGATGTTTCTGCAGCTTAATTGGAGTCCACCTGTGGTAAATTCAGTTGATTGGACATGATTTGTAAAGGCACACACCTGTCTATATAAGGTCCCACAGTTGACAGTTCATGTCAGAGCACAAGCCAAGCATGAAGTCAAAGGAATTGTCTGTAGACCTCCGAGACGGGATTGTCTCGAGGCACAAATCTGGGGAAGGTTACAGAAAAATTTCTGCTGCTTTGAAGGTCCCAATGAGCACAGTGGCCTCCATCATCCGTAAGTGGAAGAAGTTCGAAATCACCAGGACTCTTCCTTGAGCTGGCCGGCCATCTAAACTGAGCGATCGGGGGAGAAGGGCCTTAGTCAGGGAGGTGACCATGAACCCGATGGTCACTCTGTCAGAGCTCCAGAGGTCCTCTGTGGAGAGAGGAGAACCTTCCAGAAGGACAACCATCTCTGCAGCAATCCACCAATCAGGCCTGTATGGTAGAGTGGCCAGACGGAAGCCACTCCTTAGTAAAAGGCACATGGCAGCCCGTCTGGAGTTTGCCAAAAGGCACCTGAAGGACTCTCGGACCATGAGAAAGAAAATTCTCTGGTCTGATGAGACAAAGATTGAACTCTTTGGTGTGAATGCCAGGTATCACGTTTGGAGGAAACCTGGCACCATCCCTACAGTGAAGCATGGTGGTGGCAGCATCATGCTGTGGGGATGTTTTTCCGCGGCAGGAACTGGGAGACTAGTCAGGATAAAGGGAAAGATGACTGCAGCAATGTACAGAGACATCCTGGATGAAAACTTGCTCCAGAGCGCTCTTGACCTCAGACTGGGGCGACGGTTCATCTTTCAGCAGGACAACGACCCTAAGCACAGAGCCAAGATATCAAAGGAGTGGCTTCAGGACAACTCTGTGAATGTCCTTGAGTGGCCCAGCCAGAGCCCAGACTTGAATCCGATTGAACATCTCTGGAGAGATCTTAAAATGGCTGTGCACCGATGCTTCCCATCCAACCTGATGGAGCTTGAGAGGTGCTGCAAAGAGGAATGGGTGAAACTGGCCAAGGATAGGTGTGCCAAGCTTGTGGCTTCATATTCAAAAAGACTTGAGGTTGTAATTGCTGCCAAAGGTGCATCAACAAAGTATTGAGCAAAGGCTGTGAATACTTATGTACATGTGCTTTCTCAGTTTTTTTATTTTTAATAAATTTGCAAAAACCTCAAGTAAACTTTTTTCATGTTGTCATTATGGGGTGTTGTGTGTAGAATTCGGAGGAAAAAAATGAATTTAATCCATTTTGGAATAAGGCTGTAACATAACAAAATGTGGAAAAAGTGATGCGCTGTGAATATTTTCCGGATGCGCTGTACATTACCAATGTCCCTTAAGAAATTAGAGCTTTCGCAGTTTCTGTCTTTCCTGCATTGTCATGTCATGTAATTTTCTAACCAGCTTAATCAGACCAGGGTTGCAGGGGCTGGAGCCTATCTCAGCCAGCACAGGGGACAAGGCATAAACTAATCCTGGACAGGATGTCAGTCCATCGCAGGGTCAACACACACCGCAAACACTCAAAAGCCAATTTAGTGTCACCAGTTTACTAAACCTGCACATCTTTGAACAGCGGAAGGAAACCAACCCAGACACAGAGAGAACATGCAGACTCCAGGCAGGGAGGACCCATATTACTCCATAGTGGTCACCTAACTGCAAGCAGTGCTTCCACTGCACCACAATGCACCACAATGCCACCCAGGCCTGCGTTGATCTTCATTAATTCACATGTTCTGCTGACTTGCTCCTGCATAATAAGTTGTTTCTAGTGTTGTTATTCCTCAATTTGAAATTCATTGCTACTAGTACACCTCCTTATGAACCTAAGCGAATTGCCAGCCCTGATCAAACCAACCTCAGCAACTCCTCTTACGTTTAATAAAGTTTCAGAGAAAGAGTGCAAAAGACACATTTAATTCTCCCACAGCCGATCTGTAACACGTTTTTTAGGCTTTGGCTTGCTCCCAGCTGCTCCTTTCGTTACATGGCCTGCACGTAATCTCAAACTCTTTCTCAAGCTCGCGCCTTTTGAAAAGTTGCCGTCACATCAGCTGACCTCCCGATCACACCCAATCCTGTCACGTGTACTCCATACTCTCCAAAGCGAATCCTCCTCACGCCATTACATTTATTCGACGATCATCTCCACTATAGTCCGGCAATCCTATCAGAAACACAGTCCGCTAGCGACACTTCACCAGGCGACAGCAACTTGGAAAAGAACTAGCCGGCTCCTATCTAGTGTCACCACCAGGTAAAAAAATAAGTTTATGCTCCTAAACTGGTTACTAGTTAAGACTAAAATGGGTAACATAGGTTTACCCGTCACACGTTTAATATATGACTGGCGCCTTGTCCAAGGCTTGTTTCTGAATTGTGCCTGATGCACTCAGGATTGGCTCCAGCACTTCACATCAGTGACATGTGCTGAAGTTGGTGGCTGGTGAGGTACTGACTCATTCAGAGTGACATTTACAAATATATGAACCCCAAAGACAGGCTTATTCACTATTCAGTTGGCAGCATGCACATTGACTACTGGTTATTTTTCATATCTCATCAGCATTCTTTACACACACACACATAGGTAAGGTAAATATTTGGCTAAGAAATAACATTACATATATAGAGGAGAGAGCGCATTTGCTCTGCACCCTCCATGTGTTCTAAATTTGCAATTCCACAATTCATATTCCTTCAATACAAATGAAAGTACAGAGAGGTGTACAGAAAAACGGAATTCAATTTTGACCTTAATTTAAATATTTATTTGTTTTTAAAAGGTTTTAATTTAAATGCTTTAATCAATTTTAATACAGACTGTTCAACAAAAGGATAACAAGAAAAAAATAAGATTTTATTTAAGGTCAAAATTTAGTTTTTAAATATTGGATTTTTTTTTCCTGTTTTTTTTTGTCCTGTTTGCTTCATCAGGCTGTGATCTTCAGCTCTGTCTGGATCGGTTCGCAGCTGAGTGTGAAGTGGCTGGGATGGGAATCAGCACCTCCAAATCCAAGACTATGGTCCTCAGCCGGAAAAGGGTGGAGTGCCCTCTCAGGGTTGGGAGCGAGATCCTGCCCCAAGTGGAGGAGTTCAAGTATCTCGGGGTCTTGTTCACGAGTGAGGGAAGAATGGAGCGTGAGATCAACAGGCGGATCGGTGCGGCATCCGCAGTGATGCGGGCTCTGCATCGGTCTGTCGTGGTGAAAAAGGAGCTGAGCCATAAGGCAAAGCTCTCAATTTACCAGTCGATCTATGTTCCTACCCTCACCTATGGTCATGAGCTATGGGTAGTGACCGAAAGAACGAGATCGCGAATACAAGCGGCTGAAATGAGTTTTCTCCGCAGGGTGTCTGGGCTCTCCCTTAAAGATAGGGTGAGAAGCTCAGTCATCCGGGAGGGGCTCAGAGTAGAGCCGCTGCTCCTCCGCATCGAGAGGAGTCAGATGAGGTGGCTCGGGCATCTGATCAGGATGCCTCCTGGACGCCTCCCTGGTGAAGTGTTCCGGGCACGTCCAACCGGGAAAAGGCCCCGGGGGAGACCCAGGACATGCTGGAGGGACTATGTCTCCCGGCTGGCCTGGGAACGCCTCGGGATTCTCCCGGAAGAGCTAGAAGAAGTGGCCGGGGAGAGGAAAGTCTGGGCATCTCTGCTCAAGCTGCTGCCCCCGCGACCCGACCTCGGATAAGTGGAAGAGGATGGATGGATGGATGGATTTTTTTTTTCTTAATCTGATCCCATTTTCTATAAAATTGAAAACAGTTTATGGCCTTACCTTTATTTGTAAAGGAGGTCCATGCGCCTATCGTTCTCCACGAAAATCTCTGTCACTTTCTTATAAAAGTCCTCCTTATTTTCCTTTAGGTTTAAAAGTCTTAATCTTCAATTTTAGCAGTCAGTTGGAACAAAAAAATTAAAATAAATGGACCGCTACAGTGCACTTGACTTTCTGATATTGCTAACTTATTTGTGCTGAGAGCCTCTGAGTAGAAGAACTGCAACAAGCACCTGTTGGGCTCACATGCGCCCCCTTCGGTGCGGCCCAGTACTGTCTGCCTCACCTTGTGCCTTTTCACTGTGGTTTTATGTCCGATCAGCAAGACTATATATGTCACACACATTCATTAAAGATATTAGCCAGACTGTGGAAAGTCAGGGTGTATAATAAACGCGTCTGCAAACATTGGCAACATACAGAGAGACAGCAACAGGCACGCATCAACCCAGTATGTGAGGGAGAGCGCAGTCCGAGGTGAAGTTCGGCTCGTTGCTGCCACACCTCACGTTTCTCCCCTGTATTTGAACAGGAAATGCTCCAATTCAGCGATTTTGACTATAAAAATGATCAAAATTATTGGATTCATACAGAAAACAAATTTATAGCACATACCAGTGGACAAATTTATTTTATGTTATCATTATTAGTTTTTTTTTAATTTTCATGATTACAGATGAGGCTCTGCCTCCCCAGACCGCACTTCCCTGCTTCACATACCTGAACTGGATGAAGCGCATGTGCGAATCAGCAAAAGTAAATGGTATTTTGGGAATATATTCAAATACCGTACACAATGAAAAAATAACACAATGAAAACAGCACATGTCTGCCTGGGAAAAATACTGCAGCTAAGTTTCTGTCTCTTGTCTGAACAGTTAATTTAAAACATCATTTTCTCTCCAACAACTATCCATTTTCTGACCACCCCCATTTTGTAGCCGGCTAGACTTAATCCCAGATGAATCCTGATCTGAAACCAAACATTCTTTCGTGATACCATCCCATCCCAAGACATATATAGCCATTCTGCTTCACCCTGAGACATTTCCCAAGGGTAGTGGCTGGAATTGGAAGAATGGCAGAGCTCCTTCTGGAAGAATGCACAGGAACACCACAGGTGGCCAGTCACAGGGTAACATTTTTATTAGGAACACTGATACAAAATCCTAGCAAAGAAAAATGAAAGTCAACCACCCACAGAGCCCGGATGTCATCTGCATTTTTGGAGTAACTAGAAACTTCCCGTTTTGCCCTAATAGATTTATTTATTTACAAAAGCAAGTCAGCCCAACTGAGACACAATGAGAGCTCTCTCGGCCTGATTAATAAATTCTCTGACGTGATGTGCCTTTTTTATTTTTGTGTGTTTGATGTGAATGATCTAGCAGAACAGGACAGTTTTGTTTTTTAAATAATATGATGATCTGTCATTCTGAACAGTGTTGTGGAATGACTGCATGCAGTCTAGTGGGATTTCTATCCCAATGATCCAAACCCAATTTTGTGTATATTCTCTTCATGACTTGCACCCTCCAGACTATCTTGATTTCCTGGATCACTGTCCATTTGACAGCTCAGATGTTGTGGTGCCATTGGAGGTTTTCGTGCCTTCCAGTTGTATGACTCTTTGGAGGCGGGTGAGTGCGTGCGTGTGCATGCATGTGTGTCTCTGACTTTTGCAGCACTTGTTGTGCCTCAGTTGTGCTGATACCTGCGAGGTCTGCATCACGGAAGCTGCCCATTGGGTACACCACCGCTCGGTCATTGTGCACCCAGGTGCGTGTCTAAATTGCTCTTGTGCTTAAGCATACAGAGGTGGCATATCACTATGCCTCCCTCAGAGAGACTGAAACTTGCTGGGGTTCATGACTCTGCCAATGAAAAGAGTGGTTCCAGATGTCTCTTCCCTCACAACAAAGATAAAAGGCCGGTCAACGTGGAATGCCATGTATAGCCCCCTCGCCATATTGCTCAGTGGCTGAGCGCCTTCCTCTGTCACTTCTAGGGCCACCTTATGATGCAAACTGTTTACTTTGGCCTGCTGAGAAGTGATCTTCACCAGTTCTGGGGTGGAAATGAACTGCTGTAGACCTGCAGAGAAATAAAGAAGAAATCTTAGCAGGGGGCTAATATTATAAGCAATAGCGCAGTGTCTTTTAATGGAGGCCCTTGTTGATTTAGTCGAGTGCTAGCCATGCTGGGCACCCTGTATGCATGTCTAAGTCAGTTTGTCTTGCCACCTTGGATTTTAAGTAAAGACTTTGTGTCCAAATGGATGAATGGTTTCAACCCTGGTGATTTGAGTCCTTAGGTCATCTTCTGCCATGAGGTGTGCCCCTGATCCAGGTGACCTCTTCACAGAACACTCTGTGTGCCTGCAGTTAAATGATTTGAAACCAGGGCACTGCCTGTGCAGATCTGCTGCATGAAGGTAGTGCCCACAAACTACCTGTAAGTTCCTGTTTAAATTGGAGAGACATAGAAGGCCAAGTCCAAAAGGCAAAATGAGAAAAAGGACAACATTTTGCCTACATTTGTGGGATTCTTGACACTATCTTCCTGTTACGGTGCCGTCCTATTCCTTTGAACTTTACTGACATTTACCACTGACATAGTAGTGCTTACCCAGGTCAGCTAGTGTGGGGAGCAGATTAGTTGTGTAGCTCAGTTTCAGTGCTGGAAGAGTCAGTGAGACGTCCACTGGCTGTAGGAGTGTGACAATATCATGGATGAATTCAGCATTCAGGCTTTCCTCAATTTGGGTAAGGTTCTGGCTGACTTCATCGGGAAGGAACAGCAACATGCTTACATCCCCTTGCATGGGAACCTGGGCAATCTGTTGGACACAGAGAGATAAAATCAACTGAAAAAATTCATAAACTGGAACGCTGTGGACAATGAACTTAAGACAAAACATTTTAACCTACCTTACATCTGAGATTGGATTCAATCCCCAATTTAACAGGATACCTCTCCTCACTCATCATGGGCACACTGACAGATCTCAAGTCATCCACCTTGAAGTTTTGGGGTCGGCCTCCTTGGCTGAAACGATTCACCCACTGACCTGAAAGCAAATAAACAAGAAATGGTGCTGGCTAAAATGACAAAGACTATTTAGAGGTTCCATACTTGGGACATCTCAGAAAAAAAATGTCAGTCTTTACACCAATCTTTGCTGCCTCTTGGCAAGGATCAGTTGTGGCTACATTGACAAATGATCCAAAATGATGCAGCTAGTCCATGCACGGGTGCCCCTTGATCTTTGCTGCAACCCTTAACCTTATCTTGAAGTCTCCTTATGGGGTCCTGATCCTCATTTGTTGCTCTATAAAGGCTCTCCTTTCATCAACTTTCTAAGCATTTAATTTCACAGGGCAGGGATGAGACAAGGGGTGTCAGGTGTTAGATTGTTGTTTTAGTACATGTTAAAATAAACCTTTGTTTCTTTAAGATGATGCTTTTTTGTGTCCTTTGTACAAGATTTGAATAAAAAATAAGAACTCTTGCTGTCTATATCTGACTTTCCCAGAATACATTGACAGCACATTGTATAAGTGTAGGGGAATGTCCATCCATCCATTTTCCAACCCGCTGAATCTGAACACAGGGTCACGGGGGTCTGCTGGAGCCAATCCAGGGCACAAGGCAGGAACCAATCCCGGGCAGGGTGCCAACCCACCGCAGGACACACACAAACACACCAACCACACCCTAGGGCCAATTTAGAATCACCAATCCACCTAACCTGCATGTCTTTGGACTGTGGGAGGAAACCGGAGCGCCCAGAGGAAACCCACGCAGACACGGGGAGAACATGCAAACTCCACGCAGGGAGGACCCGGGAAGCGAACCCGGGTCTCCTAACTGCGAGGCAGCAGCACTACCACTGCGCCACCGTGCCGCCCATAGGGGAATGTAATGTTACTTATTGTAGTACCATTAATCATGAATCTTAATCTGTGTTTTAGGTATCTTCCTCTTTTAATTAAGTGTTACAGACTACAGTTCATGCTAAAACTATTCTCAAAGATTTTCTTTTTATTTTGATCTCTCTGATAGCAGTTTGTCTAAACCACACATAACAGAGGAGTTAGTGCAGAGGGGCATTTTTTGTTTTTGCTGTTTAGTGCAGACAAACTAAATACTAAGCTCTAAACATGGTCAGATGGTAATTTTCTGGACTTTCTTTATGTGTAAAAATCAAGGCCCTAAAACCATTGGATTCCTTTGTGCCTGCACAGCTGATGAACATGTGGTGATATGGTCTGTCAGAATGACTTAGGACAGAGAGGAGTTGATTCTTTCAATCTCAACTCATAACTCCTACCTCACATTGCTGGAATCAACCTAGTTGTTCTTCTCTGTACTTGTTCACTGTGAGAACTGCTAAAACACCCAGATTGCATGATATGATTATCTCATTCATTTACTTCGCTTCTGATTTTGACATATCAAGTTATGTTAAAGAGATTATGATAATGAAGTTACTCTATAGAAGGAGCAAGAAAAGAAGGGTATTCTTTTCCCCAAAATGGAAGGTTATTCTAAAATGTTATTGATTATTTTGTGCCATATTAAAAAAAAAAAAGTTTTGAACAGATCCTCTAAGTGAGAATGCAATTTTTGTCAATTTCAAGTAGTATAGAACTTCGGTTACCCACTGACTTGAGAGTGGTGGGGTGGGATTCTTCCAGTTGAGTAAGATACGTCTATTTGCTAGTAGTGTAGTAAAGGAAATTACAGTTTGCTTTTTCTTCTCTACTTTAAGGCCGTCTGGGAGTACACCAAACACAGCTATTAATGGGTTAGGAGTGATTGTGACACCAAGGTTTTCTGATAGGCATGCAAAGATTTTTGTTCAAAATGTTGTTAATTTGGTGCACGCTCAGAACATGTGACCCAGTGAGGCTGGAGCTAGACATTGAATCTTGCCCTGGAAACATTTTGGACAATTTTAAACAAGATAAAGGCACTCAGTAAAAGAATTTAAGTTGAATAAATGAATGTTTTTCACATATGGAGCTCGAGCGTATTCTGTGCATGGCTGCCTTCCACGCCTTTCCTGAAATATTAAGTGACAGATCCTTTCCCAAATGTACTCTGGGGTCTTTGAAAGGAAGACACTTTAAAATATTTTTATAAATTGTATAAATGCTATCTGAGGCTTCAGGACTGATCAATAATTCTTCTGGAATAGAACAAGGTGGAAGGTGGGGAAAATTGGGAAGATTCTGGAATGAATTTAAGAAACCTTCTCTCCCTAACACTAGACTCTAAAAACTGAGTTCCTTTCTCAGTTAGGGAAGTCAAGGGTGAGGGGAGACGTAGTGAGTAGGACTAGAGTTATAGTCATTCCTGAGTGAGGCTTGAAGGAACTACTGATAGAAGGTAGTTGGCAGTAGTCCTGGGTGCAAGAGCACTTCAACTGTGTTGTATATCCCAATGGTTGGTAACTACAAGGATGACAGAGAAGACGACATACGTGTGGGGGTACATCACAAAGAGTCTGAGCATGGGAATAAACATATCTGTAGTTTGGGACAGGATATTGTCTTTCTTTTTTTCTTTTGTTTTCTCTGGACTTACTGTATTTTGAAGGAAATTGTTCTATCTGTTATGTTATCATTATTTGTCTTATAGACTGCTGTGCTGTTTTAATGTTTTGCTTTTCAAAAAAAAAAACTTAATTAGGATTGGGTCACTCCAAAACCCTGCCAAGAAAAAACAATGAGCAAAGGAAAACATAAGCCAGGTCACCAAATCACATGCTTGAAGGCCACGTGAAGACATGTATTCTGTTTCTGACCACCTCCTTCCTGGATTTTGAATGCTGTTGTAGGATACTTCTGTGACTCCATTTAGTGTTATTGTATTAACAGTCCCCTCCCTTTACGAGCTGAAATGGTCTCTTTAGTCACCCTGCTATATCCACTCACCTTTAAAATAAGCAGCCCCCAGGGGTAGTACCCCAATATTACGTGGCAGGTTAGCTGATAGGAAGCGGTCAATCTTCCCCCCGGTTTGCTGGCGCACCCAGTCATTTACATCCTTGAGGTCAACTCGTGGATTACCAACCAGTACTTTGGGCCGTACCCCATACTCCTTCTCCACAGTGTTTAGATAGTCCAGTTTTACACGGAGTTCTGTACAAAATAAAAACACAAAAACAGGATTCATTTTATCAAGAATGCAGTCACACATTGCAAGTAAAACTAAAGAAGTAAATTCATCAACAGATAAGTCACATCAATCCATTTTATGAAACCATTTTTTCCTGTATGGAGCTGCAGGGAGCCAAATTTTACTGAACTGAATTAAAATTATGAGAAACTAGGGGGGCCAAGCTGCCTGGTGCCTTCAGTGCCCAACCTCCAGGTGTGGCCAGAATATTAGTAAAATCTATAAATGTACAAAACAAAAATTATTATTTATTGGAGTCAAAATCACAAAATTCTATAAATATGTAAAAGAAAAATTATTATTTAATGGAGTAAAAATCATGAAATGAGAATAAAATATTTACTCTCTTACTGATTGGGGGTACTCCCGTTAAACTGAGGTCCACTATGCTCGATGAGTATTTATAAGAGACTAAATAAACAATCCATTTGTTTTAACTGACATTCTTATTGATAAAAAACCCTTTTTTTTAAATTACTCATTTAAATAACAGGAAAAATCACTTGAAAACTAAAGTGGTATGCAATGGGTCATTGTAACTCGACCTTCAGCTAACTAAATCAGCTAAATATAAACATTGGTGTTATGAATAGATAATTTTTTCTTAATAGTTTGTTCCTGTGAAAGAAAGTTTACTCGATCAAAAATAAAAACCACGATTTTCTTGATATTTTAGTTTATAATTTAAAAAACGGAATAAGAATCTGAAAATCTAACAACATCTCATTAAAGTTCGATAAATTCTGAAAAGAATGATCCCAAGCATATATATATAGGTTTTAAAATAAGCCCGATTTAAAGCGTCACATAAAATCATTGCACAAAATTGTTGCTCTTTTAGGCTTAGGATTTTAGAGAGAGAATAGATAAAAATTCATGTAGTGTCCAACAGTAGGTGGTGGGGCTCTGCTAAGAAAGTTATATAACAAATATGGGTAATAGCCTACAAGAGCTGATCACTTACTCCTTTCAAGATATATGCGAGCGGCAGTCTTAAAACCTTTTCCTGGATCACTGATAGCAGACAGCAGGTTCTTTAGGGTGGTGTGCAGCTCTGGTTCCTGCAGCAGATGATACTGGAGTACCTTGTATAGCTGCTTCTCTGTTGAGGGAGAGCAACCTGTAGGGGGCAACAAGGAGAAACATTCATAAAAATGAAGGGCCTCATACCTCCTTATACAGAATAGTTAAAGTTCTATGGAGGAGAATTATCAGGGTGAGAGTCCACAAATTCAAGCATTTTGCTAACAATAGCAGTTTGTATTTTTGGTCTATACAGCAATGTCTAAATTAGACTTTTTGCTATTTATGGAAGCAGTTTGCGTATCAGATGAAAAGTTGAATGTGAAGCAAATATTCAGAATGTGCTGTATTATTTAAGCTGGCAGCACACTAATGTAAATAGTGTTGTAAAATTTGTTCTGACATTTTTCAGATAAGGAAGACAGAAATTCTACGGTAAGACTGCTGTTACACTCACTAATCATGGCACCAGAGAATGGTGCCATGTTGCAAGTTGATTGGATTTGCAAGTAAAAAATTTTCTGTATGCATAACAATAATGATCCTATAAACCTAATTCTAGGCATTTCTTGACATGTACGCTTTAATGTTTTAAAATAGTTCAACATTTTTTCTGCTCTTCTGCTTCAAGGTGAGTGTAAGGATTTGGACAGGTGGCTTCCAGTGTCAATAATATGCACATCAATCATGTTTTCAGAGGTGGTCTCCTTCTCGTTGTGACCCCACTTGCTGCAACATCCCAGATAAGGAAGTTATTCCATGAGGATGATGAGAAAGGATGAGCTTTGCCAACCTCGGCAGTTCATTTGTGCCATTGTGAGACTGCAGATCAGGATGAGTTGATGGGAGAAGACAAATGACATGCAGGTAAAAGCAAATATTTACTTTTTAAATCCACGATACAAAGAATAGTCTAAAACAAATAAGCCTGAAGATTGTCTACAAACAGCCAAAGAGGATAAATCAAAAAACAGGCAAAATATTGAGAAAGCACTAGAGCAGTGCCTCGGATCTAAAATCACTCCCCAACCCTTAACTAACAGCAATATTTGAAGTAACGTCAGATGGGGTAAAATTAGCCAAGGGAAAATCTGGTGTGGTGTCGTATACTAGATTGTTTTAGCAAACACTCATTTTGTTCATTTGGAAGAATTATAATTCACCTGTCATAACTCAATAAGAAAAAAGTATGTTTTATATTATCTTAAATTGGAAAAAATGAAATTATGTCTCAGAGGAACTTGGATGATTAGTGTTTTCAGAAAGCAGCTGGCTAGGTCTTTTCTTGTGTTTCCTGCCAACAATTTGCTCTGTGGTGGCACTGGCACATGCCTCTCGTGGGATGTTGAACCAGTGACCTTCAGGTTAAAGACATACACGTTTAGCTGCTTGTCAGACTGAGCATTATAAGAACTTTCCCATTGCCAGTAGACACCACAGCTCTTGAGCTCACACCCAGTCGCCTGCTCCTATGGGCACTGCCAGACAGCTGTTGTGAAGAATCAAATTGGGCCTTTTTTGCTATACAGCTCTCTGATATGGGAAGTAGAAGAGGTTATGTGTTTTCCTTTTGAAATTGTTAATTTCTCATGTGAATGCATCTTTGATGGAATTGTGTGGTTACTATGTATATGTGTTTTGGTTTCATAAATAAAGTAAATAAAAACAAAGCACTAGAATTCTAAAAATACTAATTAACCCCAAATTAAAACACAATATACACAATTCTAGATTAATACCATCAACCCTTAGCTCTCCCTCTTTATTTCCCCTGCTTTTCTCATCATACGATTTCTTCAGAATTAAAGCTACGTAGCAACACACACAGAAGGGAAAGCCAGAGAAATTGTAGGCGAAAAGTGAAGACAGGGGCAGGGTCTTAGTCACATCCTGACATCTCAGCATTTCTTATTGTACTGGATGATACACATCAGGAGCTATGAAGGTGTTCTGCTGGGTTGATCCTTTGCTGTTCCCTTTGGTGCTCCATGAAGTGCAATGAAAGGAAAACAACTGACATAGATGATGAGAAAAAAATACACTTGTCAGAACCATAGCAAAGGACTGTGGCACGGAAGAATGAACAATTTGGAATATCTTTAAAAATAAAAAATAAAAAGTCAAAGTCTGTGTGCTTCGTAATCAGCAACACTAGATGAAGAAAGCAACTTCTACTGATGACTGAAGCGTTTACGGGAGTTGTGAGCAAAAGCTAAAATAACTGTCACTGAGATGACTAACAGCCACTACAGTGCAGGGACAAAGATGTCTCAATGCATTTACAGAAAACTTTGACAACACATTTAGGCCAGTGTTTTATCAGGACCTAAAATAGAAAGGTCTCATTGAGAGGGAACAGCTTGGGAAATGAACATACTGTAGGCATCCTGGGATCTGGCTCCACAGTGCCTAAAGTACGATTATTATTACAAAGTGTATTAGAATTTCTAACAGGAAGGCTTTCCATACTTGGTGTGCTATACTAACTATTATAAAGCTATGTACAATTAGCCCATGCAAGTGTTATTATGGGTGGCATGGTGGCGCAGTGGTAGCACTGCTGCCTCGCAGTTAGGAGATCCGGGTTCACTTCCTGGGTCCTCCCTGCGTGGAGTTTGCATGTTCTCCCCGTGTCTGTGTGGGTTTCCTCCGGGCGCACCAGTTTCCTTCCACAGTCCAAAGACATGCAGGTTAGGTGGATTGGCGATTCTAAATTGTCCCAAGTGAGTGCTGGATGTGTTTGTGTGTGTCATGCGGTGGGTTGGCACCCTGCCTGGGATTGGTTCCTGCCTTGTGCCCTGTGTTGGCTGGGATTGGCTCCAGCAGCCCCCCGCGACCCTGTGTTCAGATTCAGCGGTTTGGAAAATGGATGGATGGATGGCATTCCCAGGACAAGTAACCTAGCAATTTAGGTGCTTGATGACATTTTAGAACACTTTAGACAACACATATATATAAACTATTATCAATTGTTATTTGAATTATGGAATGCTAGGCACATGTTGAACTATTTATGTATGACTACTTCAATTTGTTTTCAGAAATTTTAATTAAAAACCCCTTTCTCATTCTTACTAAAAATTATAAAGACATACATTTCTTGAACTGTATTAATCAAGATACTGTTAGCCTCTTTATCCACACTAGCCACTGTCCCTTTGGAGACAGGCAAATAGGTGAAAGATGAGGAATGCTGGGTAGTTTATTTTGATAACATTTCTAATTTGCATATAGAACAAAAAGTGTACTGATGCTAGAAGATTAAATTTGAAGCATAACAATTCAAATGATACAACTATATTATCAATATGGAGAGCTATAAGTGTTAGGATATTTAAGATTAAATGAAACCAAATGACGAATAGATAAATGTTTGCTCTTTCTAGTTGACAAAGATACTGTTACAAACAAGAATGGCTCCACTTTGTTCTTTTTGCTAGGTGCTCTGACTGTTTTTTTGGCAAATCTGTGCATATCTAGTGCAAAAGGTAGACACGTCCCATTACAGTACTCCTATCACAATAGACTCTGAGAAGCATAGTGGTGCAGTGGGTACAGGAACAGCATCACAGGAAAGCAAAGTGTCAATGCCTCCTCAACTGGACTGCCACACTTACTCATTTTGTACATAAGGATTTTTGAACACTTTCTCTTAACTTATAACCTAAAAAATAAATCTACTCTACCAGTGGTCAAATAACTGTGCTAACCAATCGCAGTGTATGACAGTAGTGGTAGTTTGTCTAGCAACAGCCTGGCAACCCTGTAGTCTAAACAGGAAACAACAGTAGTGTTGATATTAATTTAAAAAGGCGCTTTAGGAATGGATATTTCAAAACATTCCATTAGTATTGTATTTAGTATTTCAAAACTAATGTCTTCAAAAACATCCTAAATCAAAAAACAGACAATTTCTTGACCTCTTAAACCTAAAAAATACCACCATTATTAAGAGGCCAAAGAAAAAGCTATTAAAAAAAAATAAGAATAAAAATTAAAACATCAAAATCCAGATTACCCTGACAGCTCTTTATTCTGGTATACTCAATGGCACTCTGACGGGCCAAAATCACCATCTGAATATGAAAGCTGAGGACTGTCATGGCAGTCCTGCCTCTTGGGGTACCACCCATAAAATACAAGGAAAATAATCAAAAAGAACTAAATAAATACTAAATAATATTCAAACAAAATGATATAAAAAATTACAAGATGATGAAGGACACATGAAAAAGTATATTTAAAAAACAAAAAATATGACATAAGAAAGGAGAACATAATGCACATAACACTGGCACAGACATAATAGTGAAGAGAAACTCCTCCAGAACTTCACACTACTTCTTACCTAAGGAGAGTTGAGACAGAGCAGCAGCCACACTAGGGGGGGATAGGAAGACATTGCTGCTGAGGTCTTTGTAGGCAAGCTGGCGGTAAAGGTTGAAACCAAAGTTGGTAGCTGCAGCAGCCATCTTAGCAGCGGGAGTTTTGAACAGTTCCTCTTCCTCTTCTGCAGGGCTTCCTTCTTCTTCCACTGGGAATTCTTCCTAAGTGATAAATAAAATACGGAATATAAACACAGAATAAATAGTGAGCAGGGGTCAGATAAAAGCAAGACCATAATCATCATCTGATCTAAGATATCATGCCTTGTCATTTGTGTTTGGTTGGTCCTGACACCTTATCTGTCCTGACTACAATTAAGCTTGTGTGTCACCTCCTGGTCTATTTCCTATTTCTCACAATAGTCCTCGGACATTTGTGTATCTCTTAATAACTTGGGATGAATCCTCAAGGTAAAGTAGTTATATAGAGAATGTGCCGATTCCACATAGATAGTGACTTGGCTGGGATTTAAACCTAACACTCTGGAGCTGTAGTTTAGCCATACTAGGCACAGTGCCACCCTTTGAGAGATGTTAATCATTAATAATTACAACAGAAATCAACAAAACACAATTAAGAACAAAGGCAGTCAAAATCAAAGTGGCACCCACCATGAAGTAGATGGAGAGGAAGAAGTAGAACATATACTACAGAATGGTGAAGATGAAGAGATGAATGGAAAAGCTTATTAATGATAAATGTGCCGGAAAATATATAAAGTAAAAGATTTGGTGAGAAAGCAAGGTGACTGAGGTAACAAGCTTACCGTCTGAGCGAAGGCTGGAGAGAGAACGGCCCCCAGGAACAGCATAAGAGCCAGCACCTTCATTTTCCTCCTGTGGAGAAAGAAAGAGAGGAGGATACATGGAGTAGAGCTGGTACCTGGGTATGGCTCACATTGGAAATCATTCAAGAACGTGCCAACCCAGCTGGGTTAAAAACAGAGAGATTCAGAGTAAGAATCACACTTCACTGGGAATTCTTAGTCATGAGAGACTGAAAGAACTGACACTGACTGAGCTGTACTAAATGCACTCTTTCTCTTTACTTAAAATACTGTATGTTAAACAATTCTAGACGTGTGTGCCAACATCCAGATCCCAATCCCAAAGCTGGTCTGAACCCTTGTGACACAATATACAAAGAAATATGTTTCTTTTTAAGTATAGAGAGTGTTTTTATTTCATCACAGCTCATTGGACACAAAAGGTAGCCAAATACAATGTTAGTTTCTTTTACAATAAGAATGGTAAAGCATTTTTAGGGTTCCTCACAAGATTTAAGATTAATTTTAATAATGTAATATGTGTTCATTTTATTTGATTTAGTTTCTATATAACATCTCTTTGTGTTTTGTGGTTCTCTCATGTTCTTTTTATGTTTTTTTATTTATTTTTGGATGGATACCCAAGAGGCAGGGCCACCCATCCATCATAATATAAAGGGAAGTGGGGAACTGATGTCTGGGCAGTTAAATTGAAATTGGGTTAAGGATACTCTTTGGGATTTTGTTTACTTGCAATGTCTTTGGCAAATTCTTTTTTATTCGTTAACGCCTTTTGTGTATTTTGCTAATTTTTTGTTTAATAATAATAATAATAATTCATTACATTTATATAGCGCTTTTCTCAGTACTCAAAGCGCTATCCACACAGGGAGGAACCGGGAAGCGAACCCACAATCTTCCACAGTCTCCTTACTGCAAAGCAGCAGCACTACCACTGCTCCATCTGTGGACATTTTTTGTTTATAAAAATCATTTTTATAAGATTTTGTGAGCGTGTCTTTTCTCCAGACTGGAGCTTACACGGTTCTCCCTCTGGAGAGACATATTTCAAGGATTTTGGGATTATTCTGCTATTGTTTTGAGTTTTAAAGCCTGACCTCCCTTCTGAAGCCTAATCAGACCTGAGGCCCTCCTGTTTTCCTGGAGCCAGGCATTCCTTGGGCTGAGATTTGCTTTGTAGGCAATTTAAGGCATCGCCACTTTGTTATTTTGGGTGCCAGTGTAAACATAACAGTCAGCTGCGGGTTAAGGCTCTGCCAAGTTATGGTTGCTATGCTTTAAGTCTGTCAGGTTTTGAAGAGCTTCTGTTAGTTTTGTATAGGAAATGTATTTGTTTTCAAATTCCTTATTAAAAAATTGCAAAGAGTGGGACACGTATAGGGTATACATTTAAGAAGAAGTTAATTCTCATTCCAAAAAGTTTTATTTGTATGTCTCTTTTGATGTACCCTGCACCCAGAAAAAGATTGCTGAATTCTACCTAGGTCATACCTTTACTCGAACCTTAAAGTAAGTCAATGAAGTTTACTTTGACAAACTAGAAGGTTTATCTAATCTAATCTAATAGGGCAGTACCCATAAAGAGAACAGGATAGAGGAGTGAAAAACCACATAGACACACAATGCATTTTGACGAGCACTTACTACGTAATAGGTCATTGGGTGGTCCTCTCTGTCTTTGTAGATTACTTCCATATTTTATACATTTTCTTTAAGTAAATTTTATTTGATAAACCCTATTTCCAAAAAATGTAAATAAAACAGAATGCAATAATTTGCAAATATCATAAATCCATATTTTATTCACAATAGAACACAGAAAACATATCAAATGTTGAAAGTGAGACATTTTACTATTTCACGAAAAATATTAGTTAATTTTGAATTTGATGGTAACAACATATCTCAGAAAAGTTGGGACGGGGGCAACAAAAGGCTGGAAGAGTAAATGGTACTAAAAAGGAACTGCTGGAGGAACATTTTGCAACTAATTAGGTTAACTGGCAACAGGTCAGTAACATGATTGAGTATAAAAAGAGCATCTTAGAGAGGCAGAGTCTCTCAGAAGTAAAGATGCGTAGAGGTTCACTAGTCTGCAAAAAACTGTGTCTATAAATTGTGGAACAATTTCATAATAATGCTCCTCAACGTAAAATTGTGAAGACTTTCAATATCTCATCTTCTACAGAACATAATTTCATCAAAAGATTCCGAGAATCTGAAGAAATCTGTGTACAAGGGACAAGGCCAAAAATCAGTAATGGATGCCCGTGATCTTTGGGCCCTCGGGTGGCACTGCATTAAAAAAAAAGGGCATGATTCTGTCATGGAAATCACTGCATGGGCTCAGGAATACTTCTAGAAATCATTGTCTGTAAACATAGTTCACTGTGCCTTTCCACAAATGCAGATTAAAACTCTTAACATGCAAAGAAAAAGCCATATGTGAAAAATGATCCGGAAACACTGCAATATTCTCTAGGCCAAAGCTCATTTAAAATGGACTGAGGAAAAGTGGAAAACTGTTCAGTGGTCAGACAAATTGAAATTTGAATTTCTTTTTGAAAATCATGGACACCACATCCTCTGGACTAAAGAGAAGAGGGACCATCCGGCATTTTATTAGTGCTTAGTTCAAAAGCCTGCTCCTCTGATGGTATGGGGGTACATTAGTGCCTATGGAGTTGGCAGCTTGCACATCTGGAAAGGCACCAGCAATGCTGAAAGGTACATTCGGGTTTTAGAGCAACATATGCTGCCATTCAGATGATATCTTTTTCAGGGAATGCCTTGCATATTTCAGCAAGACAATGCTAAACCGCAGACTGCGTCTGTTTATAGCAGCATGACTTCATAGTAGAAGAGTCTGGGTGCTAAACCGACCTGCCTGCAGTCCAAACCTTTCACCAATTGAAAACCTTTGGCGCATTATGAAATGAAAAATATGACAAAGAAGACCCAGGACTGTTAACCAGCTAGAATCCTATACCAGACAAGAATGGGACAGCATTCCTCTCCCAAAAGTCCTGCAACTGGTCTCCTCAGTTCCCAGACGTTTACGGACTGCTGTTAAAAGAAAAGGGGATGCTACACAGTGGTAAACATGGCCCTGTCCTAACTTTTTTGAGACGTGTTGCTGCCATCAAATTAAAAATGACCTTATTCTTTTCTTAAAATGGTACATTTTCTCAGTTTAAATATTGTTTCTATGTTTTCTATGTTCTGTTGTAAATGAAATAGGGAGTTTGAGATTTGCAATCATTGCATTCTGTTTTTATTTACATTTTACACAGCTTCCCAACTCTTCTGGAATTGAGGTTGCTGTGGAACATGTTTTACCTACCATATTCTTTTTTTCAGGACTACATCAGTGTCTTACCCGGTTCATAGCATTTTTAGGTTTGTCCTAATGCATTACTGTTGTCATGTTTATGATTCATTTTGTATTTTCTATTTTCTCTGGTCCATTACCATTAAATGTGTTTTAAATATTCAGTGGTGGGGCCTTGTTTCAAATTACAACTTTCAGATATAGCAGTCATCACAGCCATGGTTTCCTGAAAGGACAATTGTATCTATCAATCTAAGATCTGAGGATCAATCTAATACTCACTTGCTACAGTATGTTACTATGGCATTGGCAAGCATTTGGCTTCTGTGTTTTTGTCCCCTCTTGAGTAGTTACAAATTCTAAAAGTCTTGTTTCCTTAGATTTTTAGACCTGGTTTAGTGTGTTTCTTTTGGAGACTTATAGACACTGAATTTTTTGGAATCATGATTTTGGACTAGGAATCATGTTGGTTTGTTTTTTGTTGGTGCTTTTTGGCAAAGATAAATTTACAATCAGACACGTAAATAAAGAAGAATATTATTTTTTCATGTATTTTTAGTGTTGCATTGGTTTGCAGCCCCGAGATCTCGCATTTATCTGGTTTAGGTGCTGACAGGTGAGCCAAATGTTTAATATTTTTTGAAAACAAGAACTATTCCTAAATTGGTCAAAAATTCAAAATCTCAGAAAACTGAAAAATATAACATTTAAAAAATTAGTATTATTTCAGTCACATCCCAGGGCAAGGATTAACTAGAGAGGATGGATTTCTTGAGACTGTTCAAGTAACTGGACCTTCTCATTGGTCACATCTGCACATCTCTTGTTGCCAACTCAGCTTAACCGTGGATGTCTGTAGCTTAATTGTACTTTTTATTTGCATTTCTTTGAACTTATGTATTTTTGTAATTTCTTCCATTAAATTAAAAAATGGTAAAGCAAGAAATAAAACAATCCTTGTAGTCATCTATCTGAAAACCTGTTTAATTCAAACAGCGGATTTGAGCACATTGCAAGAATCAGCCATGGCTACAGCAACCGGTCCCTCGTAGAGCACCTTGACAACAATGGGTCTAGAGTTGGCAGTTCACTTAAGCTGCATGTCCTTGTACATGTTGGAGAAAACTCACACAGACACAGAGAGCACTTGCAGGCAACATGCAGATAACCAATGGGTGAGGTTTTTGATTGCAGGACTCTGAGGCAGCCATATTAATCACTAGGCCTTTCGACAGGGACCATCATGTAGCTGGTGGAAGCTAAGTGTATTTTATGTTTTAGTGTTGGTTTTTGTTAATTTTGAATGACTATTACTAATGTCATAAAGTTATTTTTAATTTCATATGTGATTTTGTAATAGTGTGCTGTCTCTTTACATGTAACCATGTTCCCTTTTCTTTGTTAGTGGAGCACCCTGTCATCACCACTACGGGACCCCCTCTGGCTATGTAAGTTGGCCATGAAGGCCTCAGAGTGGGAACTATTCATGGTTTAGGGGGTTTCTGTAAGTATCACTGTCTTTGGTTTTGGATTTTCTTTCTTTTTTTTTGTTTCGATTTAAAGATTCTTGTTACTGGACTTTGCCTTGGAATTTGTTTGCTGTGGGATGCCTTTTATGCAGCTCATTCTTTGCCTCTATTTGTTCTATTGAGCTTTTGTGCTTTATTCTCTCTCGTTTTGTTTATAAATCCTTACTTTATAAAGATTGTTTGCTTACCCTGTTTATACAAGCTGAATGTTGGCAGTTATCCATTCTCATGTGGGGCTTTTACTATACTACGGGAATATTATATTTGTTTTTTTGCCAGCAGGTAACCTTGGGGGCCTGGCTGAATATAAGGTTGCCTCTGCTGGGCAGATGGGCTTGGCTTCTGACCTGCTCCCTAGTTTGTTTTGGAGGCTTCCCTTTATCTTACTTTGGGTAAAACTCCTATTCAGTTACCTTATTCCATTTTTGAAATTGAATACTAAACTAACTAAAATATTAGAGTTACATTAAATGTTAATGATATCAGTATATAAAAAACTGCATTACCTTTACATTGAAATAAAATGTACAGTAAATGTCTCCTATTTCGCATTATCTTCAGGAGTATAGTAAAACAGAAAATCTTTCTCTTCAAAAATAAACTATTAGACCATCAGTTGTATCCTGGAAGACATGTAAATCATTAAGGCTGATCTTTTATTGCAGGTCACACATACAAAGACGAGAATTAGCATATAGAGAAAACAAAATGAATTGATAAAATTACAAGTGACACCTTTTGTGTCATCAGATTGAAATGCAAGGTGACTTAAGTGTCCATGCAGATTTTTCAGAGGAATGAAATACTGAAGTAAACAATTGCAGAACAAGCATTTGGTAACGGCTGGAATGAATGAGAATGAGTGAGTGCACATAAATGCAGAGCATGCAAAGGCTAGAGCACAGGGCATTGATCAACACTGAACACAATGTAGTGTCCTATGTAGGGAGTAAACCAAAAGTGGCAACAAAATACATGGGTGATAATCAGAGTAGGAGGAAATCACATGCCAACAGAGACTTGACTGTGATTGAGTTCTGTGGGAAGAATAGTTACACAGGCTGAGAAATAATAAGAATAATTGCTGCAGACACTCCTGGGAAATATAGTATTTGCAGATGTCTCTGTGGGAACAGACATGACCCAGAAATGGTTTGTGATAGACAGAACTGGCTCAGAAATTACCCCCAGAAATAGCCCTATAAGAGCCTCTACCTCCTCTGTCAGAGTAGAGTAACAGCAACAAGGCCTTACCCGGTGAGGAGACCACGGTATTAAGAAAAAAAAGAGGGGTTCCATTTCTTTGGTTGCTACATGTCTTGTGCTGAATATACTTTTTAACATACTTGATGTGTTTTCTTTTATTAGAAGTTACCCTTCCTAACTCTCTTCTGGACTGTACTGTCATCTTTCTGGGCACAGGGTCTGCTCCAGTTTGGCCTGCTTTGTCACAATAGATAGATTCATAGATGTAACATGCACTACATGTTAGACTGATGTAGATATGAAATGTGAAACATTAAACAGGTGATTTTAGTGATCCAATGATCCAGAATTATAAAATTGTAAAATATATTTTGAAGAAAGTTTATTATAGTTATTATAGTTTTGCCTTTTTATATTAGTTTTATTTCTGATCTGCTTGGTAATTCAGTTTAGTTTTAGTTTTCCTTTATCGTGTATTTTTAGTTTTTATTTCACAAAGGCCTTTCTATTTTATTTTTATATATATTAGTTTTAGGAATTATGGTATAGTTAAACAGCTACAATGGAGTTTAGTTTTGTGTCACAATCAGACAGAACTACACACTTAACAGGTTTGGATATGAGTTTAATGTTAGTGGAAGTTTACTACACTACATGGTCTACTATCTGGTTTTGTTTTTGTCTGATAAAATCAAGCATAATCAAAACCAGATACTGAATATTAACAATTTTATACAATTTTTTACATTTTTTAAAATATTTTCTATGTCATTTGTGCTGAACAAATTTGTACAGACTGTTGGCACGTTTCACACACAATGGGAAACATATGCAGTTTTTTTTTTTTTTACCTCCTCTTTGCTTGATCTGCTGCTGCCGCTGCCACCATCGCCTTTGTCATCGTCATCGTGCCGCATGATCTGCATCTTGTACGGCGCTTCAAACATTTAAAAGCCTGTACAGCAGCTGTCCTACTCTTTGTCTTTTATTTCCGGCTCCGGGCATGGTTAAATCTCTTGGCACAAAGTCTTGTCTCGCAGGACGTGAGTTCTTCATATTTTTTAGTTTATAATTTGAAAATGGAATAAGAATCTGAAAATCTAACAACATCACATTAAAGTTTGATAAATTCTGAAAAGAATGATACCAAATATATATATGTAGGTTTTAAAATAAGCCCAATTTAAAGCGTGACAAAAAAGTAATATACAAAATGTCACATAAAATCATTGCACTTTTAGGCTTAGGATTTTAAATATAGAGAGTAGATTAATTGCAGGACCCCTGCGGCCCATGTTAGCCCTTGTGTAAGTTTGGTTAAGATGAAAACTAAAAATATTTTGAGTAAATTATTATCTTATTTCAGTCTTTCCAGCTACATTAATAGTTTTGTCTAGTTTTAGTTTTTCTTTCTGGTTTTGTTAACTATTTTATTTCAGTTTACTAAAATGTTTTTTTATTAATAGTTTCAGTTTTTGATTTTAGTTTTCGTTAACCCTAATAACCTTGTTTTCAAGTTCTTACTACACAATACACTCAGGATAAAATTGGTAGCATTGCAGATCTGTCACTGGACAGTGACTGGTGGAGGGTTGGGTGGTGTTTAATAATAAATAGCATGAGAGGCAATGGACAGCCATTAAACAATAGACTACAATGCCAACATTTGATGCCCCCATATGAGCACATTGTTTCATTGAAGAATATCGGTCTAAGACATTCAGACTATATATATGGCACAAGATAGCTGGCAAGTTTTAATTTCATAGCTTCAAAAGCAGAAGAAGAAAAGTCAATCACAGCGTAACAAATATTGTGTTTGTTTTTGTTTGTATAAATCAGGAATACTCTCAAATGACTTCATATCTTTTTGATGATGTAAGATTTTTCTTTTCTTTTCCTGTTTCCCTTTTTCTAGGTGCAGTAATTAATCTGCTGCCTCAGTCCTTATGTGGTCTGACATCAAATCCCAGTTCAGAAACTTTGGGGATTTTTCTCCGAGTCCACCACTATATTCTCACACCCCAAATACTTGTGTATTGGATGAAATGTTAACTTTAAACTGGGTCAGTTGCATTAGTAATCCATCCATACTTGATTCCTTGCACATGATGCAGCCAGGTTATGCCCAGTAATGTAATAAGAACATTCAGAGCATGAATGAAAAACAGGTCTTGTATGGTGTTGTTTAACAATGCTGCAGGTTTATTAAAAATGTGGTTTTAATGTGTACATTTGGACTTTAACCCATGCATTCACTTTCTGAACCGGAAGGTGGCATCCATTCTGTATTTGCCTACTTAGGTCTACCTGTGAATGGTGGCTGGTGATGCCACCTCGGTGTACATTAAACCTCAATCCAGACTCCTCAGGTGTATCTGCCCATCCCATTCAAAATTTCTCAATGTGTTTAAGAAACATTTGAAGACTTTCTTCACTGTGAATTTCTGTCTAATTGAAAATGGCTTTGATAGGTTCTTTTAGCCAAGGAAGTGTAACCAGCTTGCATCTTGCATTTTGTTTTTGTTTTGAGCTCTTTGCCTTTTTCTGGGGTCACTAGTTTATACTTTTAGTCTGGCTTTTTCTACAGCTGTTGATATTTGGTATTACAGTAATTGGCAGTTCCATTGTCCTGTGTTGAAATTCCATGCCTGGTCACAGTCTGTGCAGGATTTTGGAAGGTGCATCCGGAAAGTATTCACAGCGCATCACTTTTTCCACATTTTGTTATGTTACAGCCTTATTCCAAAATGGATTAAATTCATTTTTTTCCTCAGAATTCTACACACAACACCCCATAATGACAATGTGAAAAAAGTTTACTTAAGGTTTTTGCAAATTTATTAAAAATAAAAAAACTGAGACATCACATGTACATAAGTATTCACAGCCTTTGCTCAATACTTTGTCGATGCACCTTTGGCAGCAATTACAGCCTCAAGTCTTTTTGAATATGATGCCACAAGCTTGGTACACCTATCCTTGGCCAGTTTCGCCCATTCCTCTGCAGCACCTCTCAAGCTCCATCAGGTTGGATGGGAATCATCGGTGCACAGCCATTTTAAGATCTCTTCAGAGATGTTTAATCAGATTCAAGTCTGGGCTCTGGCTGGGCCACTCAAGGGCATTCACAGTGTTGTCCTGAAGCCACTCCTTTGATATCTTGGCTGTCTTCCAGGATACAACTGATGGTCTTGTCCTGCTGAAAGATGAACCGTCGCCCCAGTCTGAAGTCAAGAGTGCTCTGGAGCAGGTTTTCATCCAGGATGTCTGTGTACATTGCTGCAGTCATCTTTCCCTTTATCCTGACTAATCTCCCAGTTCCTGCCGCTGAAAAACATCCCCACAGCATGATTCTGCCACCACCATGCTTCACTGTAGGGATGGTATCGGCCTGGTGATGAGCGGTGCCTGGTTTCCTCCAAATGTGATGCCTGGCATTCACACCAAAGAGTTCAATCTTTGTCTCATCAGACCAGAGAATTTTCCTTCTCATGGTCTGAGATTCCTTCAGGTGCCTTTTGGCAAACTCCAGGCAGGCTGCCATGTGCCTTTTACTAAGGAGTGGCTTCCGTCTGGCCACTCTACCATACAGGCCTGATTGGTGGATTGCTGCAGAGATGGTTGTCCTTCTGGAAGGTTCTCCTCTCTCCACAGAGGACCTCTGGAGCTCTGAAAGAGTGACCATTGGGTTCTTGGTCACCTCCCTGACTAAGGCCCTTCTACCTGATCGCTCAGTTTAGATGGCCGGCCAGCACTAGGAAGAGTCCTGGTGGTTTCGAACTTCTTCCACTTACGGATGATGGAGGCCACTGTGCTCATTGGGACCTTCAAAGCAGCAGAGATTTTTCTGTAACCTTCCCCAGATATGTGCCTCGAGACAATCCTGTCTCGGAGGTCTACAAACAACTCCTTTGACTTCATGCTTGGTTTGTGCTCTGACATGAACTGTCAACTGTGGGACCTTATATAGACAGGTGTGTGCCTTTCCAAATCATGTCCAATCAACTGAATTTACCACAGGTGGACTCCAATTAAGCTGCAGAAACATCTCAAGGATGATCAGGGGAAACGGGATGCGCTGGAGCTCAATTTTCAGCTTCATGGCAAAAGCTGTGAATACTTATGTACATGTGCTTTCTCAATTTTTTTATTTTTAATAAATTTGCAAAAATGTCAAGTAAACTTTTTTCACGTTGTCATTATGGGGTGTTGTGTGTAGAATTCTGAGGAAAAAAAATGAATTTAATCCATTTTGGAATAAGGCTGTAACATAACAAAATGTGGAAAAAGTGATGCGCTGTGAATACTTTCCGGATGCACTGTAGATTGCAACACTTTTTTTAAAAATAATTTTATTGATGAACAGTGTTCCTAATTCATTGCGTAAAAAATGTATTCATTCAGGAAAAACACGCAAATGACCAAGCTGTACCCAACAGGACTGATTTGGGCACTAGGTCATCTCATTTTCATGAACCAGTGTCAATAAATAGGAGTAAGTCACGCTGAGCCACCAGAGGGCAGCGTGTGCAAGTTTTAGCCTAGAGAAGCACACAGCTGGGATGAGAAGGCCAAAGTTCTTGTGGTAAGGATGTTTCAATGTAATGGAAAGAGATAAGTGCTGGGGTGTAACCGAGGAGCTGGACTCCAAACCTCCCCTCCCCGCAAATCTGACCTCAATATGTAAACAGCCTGCCTGACCTATCGATGCCCTAACTGGACTAAGACATCTGCACAGTGACCTAATAATACCCTGAGAGTAATGACCACATGCAGACAGGAATGATCTATGCTGTCTGTTTACTTTATGGTCCCTCTGTGACCATACATTGAAGAGACATCTCCATCCTCAAGCAACAGAGAGTGAAGGGATGGAATCTCCATTCTAACAGCACCACTAACCCTGAAATCTGTCAGGATCCACTGAGAGCTCAACCCATCCATGAAACTGCCACTCTGTTAAAAGCCCCAGTTAAATGTTTCAGTGTCCCAGCACCATGCTCTACAATCCAGAGTTTCCCAAGAAGTCTCTCCACCCAGTTGTTCATCAGTAATTCCTTATACTGTAGAATTCGTAGAGTTCTTAATTTATATAGCACCGCACTGTGTAGAATGAGGCAGATGCGATGTCCTATCTGGACTATCTAGTCGGGTTTTTAGTCCTCATATTACAAGGACACAATAACAATAGAAAAATGCAAAACAAGCTGCTAGATGTCTGATAGAATTTCAATGTTCTTCACAATTTTATAACTTGAAAACTCCAAGCAGCATCCAGCTCAACTAAATGTGACTGTCAGAGTGAAGACAAACACTTTCAGAAACCTCTGGAAAAACATGTGCATCACATCCAGCAGAACCATCATGAGCCCACAAGGAGATTCTGAGCAGCCTACCATAACACTGTTTGCGCTGACAAAATACAGTCATGACTTTGTAACACTGCAATGGACTGATACCCTCTCCAGGTATGGATTCTAAACACAGGTGGGTAGCCATCTTCCCAGATGGAGTGGGTCTTTTTTCCCCCCAAAGACTAGAACTTTTTTTTAAGCTTACCGTTTTCTTCGTTTTCACTGTATGTTATATATTTCCCTGGCCTTAGGGTTTTTCGTGAAGAAAAAAAAAATTGAATAGAGATACAAGATAGTGCTATTTTGCAACATGGACATTTATTTTGTATTATATGCAGTGCAAGGCTTTGTCCCTCATTCTGATTCTTAAAACTGTCATAAGATTGGTAATTGCAAAGCACAATTCAGCCAAATGGTTTTGTTTATAATTGAACTGAATACATAAACCCTGTGAAATCACTGTAAAATAGAACACAGTATTTGACAATACTAAAACATAATGTTACATACTTTTTGATATGAAGCAGGATCAGCAGCAAAAAAAACATTAACAGTTAAGCGTAATTTTTCAACTTTGGTTGCTCTAAGTGTTGTTTCAATATTTCATCATGACTGGTTGGTAATCTCATTAAAGGCAGGAAGTTTCCTGGGTTCACAGATCTGCTGCTGCATTGGTGACCACGGTAGGGCACAGGGCCGGCCTTAGGCCACTGCAACCTATGCGGCCGCAGTGGGCCCCGCACTTTCATAGGCCCCGCGCTAATTCTAGGTGTAAATTATTAAATTAAACCATTATAACTTATAATCATGTATAGGTCAGCGTGTTTATTCTGTTTTTATGTTTTTACGGTGTTTTTTATCTATTACGTCGTTGTTTCAAGTGATTACGACAAGTAAATAAAATTGAAAAAAAACTGTAGCTGCTCGGGTGCTTTATCTCTAAACTCGTCATTTAGGGGAACTTGGGGTAAGATGAAACAGACACCGTTCTTAACCTTATGATGGCTCAGCTCAGTGAAACCAATCAAATAGGAGGAGCTATTTATGGAGATGATGTTATCGATTTTTTGGATGAATAGTTTGAAATTTACCGGCAGTGGTTTAAATTTTCTCTTTTCTGCCAGACAAAGATTTTTTCACCGGTGAGTAAAGCTTGTTCCTCAGAAACAAGCGTTGTATAAAATTCGAAGATCCTGTACATTGATAACCCACCCTATGTTAACAGTCAGCCATAGAATCATCGGCACGTCAACTTGTATCTTTATACAATTTGTTTTATGAATAGTCTCTCATTTCAAATGTTTAAGATAGTTTTACAAAATAACATAATGTGATTCGTCTACCCAAACGATTGTTTCATCTTACCCGTAGTAGGGGTAAGATAAAAAAAAATTTTTTTCACAAACACTTGCTCAAAACGTACCGATTCATCCCTAAGCGACAAGCGCATGAATATGCAGATCATTAACAATAATTTGACTGAAAATTACTGGTAAAAAGCAAAAAATGTGGATTTGACAAGGAATTTTAAAAAGTGGTTCATCTTACCTCAAGTTCCCCTAAATTGGTAGACTTAAGGTATTTTTTTAAATTTTATTTACTCGTAATCAAATGCAAACGTGACATAATCAAATGCAAATTGTCGTTCAAACGTTAAATCACGTAATCAAATGCAATAACGACGTAATAAATCAGTAAATACTTTATTTTGTTCATTTTTCATTTTTTTAACTGTGGCATCTGGTGAAAGAAGCTTCTCGCGCCTCAAACTAATCAAGAATTACTTGAGGTCAACAATTCATGAAGATAGATTGAACAATTTGGCAATTCTTGCTATTGAGCGTGATCTATGTAGGAAACAAAATTTTGATGTTATACTGTATGACTTCGCTACACGCAAGGCTCGTAAAGTAAAGTTAATTTGATCGTGATTTTGTACTTAGTAAAGAATGAATAAAATGCAAAGACGAATTTATTTTCTAATACAAAATCTTAATTTTCACTTATTATCCTTATCCCTACCCCGACTGGGCCCCGCGCAATCCGTTTCGCATAGGGCCCCGCAATTGTTAGGGCCGGCCCTGGTAGGACATGACCTCTGCCGCTGACTTTACTAGATGTCTATTTTCTGGGATGTTTGCTGCTCTTTTTCTGTCCAACATGACTGAGACCTGACTGATTTCTCAATAGACTGGACAAAATCCTTGGCTGTTGTGAGTGCAGCTTAATGATAAGCTCTATGTTTGTGTTTTCCAATAACTAAAATTTAGACATTTTATGCAGTTTAATAAATGGAGAACTGATAAGTTAACCCCATCTCCCCTATTTGGCACCCTGTCATTTTCACTTAGAGCACAGCAGACACAAAAGGTACAGTTGCTTTTCAAAGGTATTAGCTTTGTTTTTGGCATTGTTTTGTCTTCCCTTGGAGTATTGTCTGGCCCTTTTGATTTACTAGACGACCCCACCAGACTCTTAATTGACTACCTTTGCACTGGTTTCTGCCACATTCACTCGAACTCTATAACCAGTATGAGCCCTAATCGAAACGGCGCAAGCTAACCACAACAGATTACGTCAGTTCTAATTCTGCAGAATTCCTGTAATTTGTCACAGTCAGACCTCACAATAGCATACTGCACTCGAGAACCGCAATGTTGTAGACTTAAGCAGATGCCCGTGGTGGTAGACAGTTTTCCATCAATGCCCTTACTGGACACGGTAACAGAATCTGGTACCAATAAGTATCACCCGCTTATTAGACATTTTTATCTAGCAGGCACAGTTTTTGAATTCCTTTACAGTTGGAGCACAGGCAGGTAAATAAAGTGACCTGCTCAGGTAGAGTCGGAGCTGGCAAATCAACTAGCCTCCTGGTGGTGTCGAATCCAATTCCTTCAATGGGTCGTGCCGCTTAATGAATTCAGATTGACACGGGGATCGTGTGCTTGACTGAGAAGGAACACAACTAAAAATGTGCAAAGCAAAAACAATTACATCGACAGTGTGTATATTCAAAAATATTGTCCCCACAATGTTATAGCTTAGTAAGTGTTAATCTGCAGCCTTTTACTTTCGTTTTCTGAGAAGAATAGTGCAGTGGTTGGGGCTGCTGCCTTGAACAGTAGATGCGGCGTCCTGGGCACAAACCCTCTCACTTCGTCGTTATCCACGTGGAATTTGCAAGTTTATAAACACCCAACATCGACAGCAAACCCAACCCAAAAATAGAAACCGCATGTATTCGCATGGCTTTTTTTCTCTCACATCTTTAAAAATATTAAAATTCGAGTTGCGAGTCCCTGGGAATGGAATTTAGTGGGCCGGAGACCGTTATATTATTTTGTTATCAAAGCTGTTGTGCTGGGATTGTGTTACTGGAACCGCCTTACTACCGTGATGAGACAAGCAGCCATCGCGAAGCAGAACTGGGGCCCTTAGCGGTTCGGGAACTGGAGCGGAGCCTATTCATCTGAATGTTATATGACAGTCACGGACATTCATTTAACCTCAAAGAGTTAATCTCTTCTGTCTGGGATTTCGAGAAGCTTCTCGAAAGAGCCAAGGGGCTGATACTTTTTTTCGGCAAATGTGTTTGAACTTAAAGGGTTTCTTTCCATGCTCACCTGCCTCAGAAATCTGCTGACGCGCACCTTCTCCTTTTGCTGTTGCTCCGGGGACCGACTCAACCCTGCCAAACCCCCGCCGGGTATTATCTAAAAACGAGTCTCGCTCTTCTGCTGACAGTCAGGTTATTTTAGCCAAAAAAAAGAAGCCCCCACACACAAACCCCCCGATCGCTTAGCTGGATTTCCTGTCGAGACTTGCCAGCAGATAGACGGATCAGCTTACCACAGAGCCCCGCGTCCGCAAGGCTTTCCACATGGAGTTCATCTTCACGATGATTATTTTAACTCTTAACAGAGAACATATCAGACATAATTAAGTACATCTGCGCGATGGTTCGTACATTTAGGCATCTAGGAAGTCACTGAGTAACAAACGAGGAAAGGGTGCTGAATGAAATCACTCCACCCAGCCATCCATACCTTCAGGCTAGAAGCGTGATGCCCAGGTGGTGATTCAAGTGTGGATGCAATGCCCGCCCGTAGTAGGGCTCAGTCAACGGACATTTTTGGACTGTTGCGAGATATTAAATCCCACGATTGCACCCAAACTGTCAAATGAATTTGACTCCTCGTGTCGTGAAGCAGCATGTCAGACGTTAGTGTCGTCAAACTAAGCTCCACTCACCTTTTTATACGCTTTGTTAAAGCTGCCGTTGATAGATAGAAACCCAGCCTGCTTAAAGCACTCGCGCTGACACTTAAATTCGCCATTTCGGACGACTTCGTAACTGCAGCAAGCCCGGATTCGCATTGGGGATTGAACTGTAGTCTCAATGATTTGGATATTATCTATATCTAGACATTTTTAAATACGAAATAGCGTTCACGTTGCCGGTACTTATCCTGGAGGCAAGTACAGTGGTGTGAAAAACTATTTGCCCCCTTCCTGATTTCTTATTCTTTTGCATGTTTGTCACACAAAATGTTTCTGATCATCAAACACATTTAACCATTAGTCAAATATAACGCAAGTAAACACAAAATGCAGTTTTTAAATGATGGTTTTTATTATTTAGGGAGAAAAAAAATCCAAACCTGTGTGAAAAAGTAATTGCCCCCTTGTTAAAAAATAACCTAACTGTGGTGTATCACACCTGAGTTCAATTTCCGTAGCCACCCCCAGGCCTGATTACTGCCACACCTGTTTCAATCAAGAAATCACTTAAATAGGAGCTGCCTGACACAGAGAAGTAGACCAAAAGCACCTCAAAAGCTAGACATCATGCCAAGATCCAAAGAAATTCAGGAACAAATGAGAACAGAAGTAACTGAGATCTATCAGTCTGGTAAAGGTTATAAAGCCATTTCTAAAGCTTTGGGACTCCAGCGAACCACAGTGAGAGCCATTATCCACAAATGGCAAAAATATGGAACAGTGGTGAACCTTCCCAGGAGTGGCCGGCCGACCAAAATTACCCCAAGAGCGCAGAGACGACTCATCCGAGAGGTCACAAAAGACCCCAGGACAACGTCTAAAGAACTGCAGGCCTCACTTGCCTCAATTAAGGTCAGTGTTCACGACTCCACCATAAGAAAGAGACTGGGCAAAAACGGCCTGCATGGCAGATTTCCAAGACGCAAACCACTGTTAAGCAAAAAGAACATTAGGGCTCATCTCAATTTTGCTAAGAAACATCTCAATGATTGCTAAGACTTTTGGGAAAATACCTTGTGGACTGATGAGTCAAAAGTTGAACTTTTTGGAAGGCAAATGTCCCGTTACACCTGGCGTAAAAGGAACACAGCATTTCAGAAAAAGAACATCATACCAACAGTGAAATATGGTGGTGGCAGTGTGATGGTCTGGGGTTGTTTTGCTGCTTCAGGACCTGGAAGGCTTGCTGTGATAGATGGAACCATGAATTCTACTGTCTATCAAAAAATCCTGAAGGAGAATGTCCGGCCATCTGTTTGTCAACTCAAGCTGAAGCGATCTTGGGTGCTGCAACAGGACAATGACCCAAAACACACCAGCAAATCCACCTCTGAATGGCTGAAGAAAAACAAAATGAAGACTTTGGAGTGGCCTAGTCAAAGTCCTGACCTGAATCCAATTGAGATGCTATGGCATGACCTTAAAAAGGCGGTTCATGCTAGAAAACCCTCAAATAAAGCTGAATTACAACAATTTTGCAAAGATAAGTGGGCCAAAATTCCTCCAGAGCGCTGTAAAAGCCTCATTGCAAGTTATCGCAAATGCTTGATTGCAGTTATTGCTGCTAAGGGTGGCCCAACCAGTTATTAGGTTCAGGGGGCAATTACTTTTTCACACAGGGCCATGTAGGTTTGGATTTTTTTTTCTCCCTAAATAATAAAAACCACCATTTACAAACTGCATTTTGTGTTTACTTGTGTTATATTTGACTAATGGTTAAATGTGTTTGATGATCAGAAACATTTTGTGTGACAAACATGCAAAAGAATAAGTAATCAGGAAGGGGGCAAATAGTTTTTCACACCACTGTATATGAAGATAGGACTCAGTCCATCTTAAAAGCACTTTCCTTTACACTCAAACTCATTTAGACTCACCAACCAAGTGGACATCTTGTCATTAAACTGCGAGAAAAAAACATGAATCTCTAAAGGAATTTCACAAGAACATGATGAGTACAGCCTCCACTAAAGTCGAGATGGGGTCCAGGAAATGCAAAGAGTAGCGGCACAGTCCCTCGGTTAATCTGTTTTATGGACGCTCTTTTTTTTCTGCAGCTCTCGGGGCTGCAAATTGGGGAAGACCAAAAACTGGCCCTGAACTGGACGTTCATCTATTTTCGGTCACACATGGGAAATTTAGACTCGGTAAACGAAAGTCCCTTTTGGAAATGCACAAGTAAGAGGAGAATTCCCCGTATGCACTATTAAAATTGACAGCGCTGTAATGGCAATTTACTGGGTTGTGTGGTTCCTCATAGAACCACTGTTTGACAAAGAACCCTTTTAACTCCGAGAAGAATTCTTTGCATATAAAATCGGGTGTTTGGACTTTGAAAATGTTTCTAATATGTGGCGAAATAAATCTTTAATAAATTTTAGGCTGTTATTGTATGCAGCAAGAGTTCTTTTAAAAACAGGAACCCATTAGTATTTCACAAATCTGTTATAATCCATTGATGTTATTTATGGAGACTGTTACAGATCTAAATAAATCTGGAACCTTCGTGTGGATGGTGCTTTAAGGACAACTAGACCACAAATTGTGTAGCGCGCTGAAATCTTACAAATTATTTACGCGGTGACAACAGTAGCCATAGTTTGAACCTAACATCCATCCATCCATCCTCTTCCGCTTATCCGAGGTCGGGTCGCGGGGGCAGCAGCTTGAGCAGAGATGCCCAGACTTCCCTCTCCCCGGCCACTTCTTCTAGCTCTTCCGGGGGAATCCCAAGGCGTTCCCAGGCCAGCCGGGAGACATAGTCCCTCCAGCGTGTCCTGGGTCTTCCCCGGGGCCTCCTCCCGGTTGGACATGCCCGGAACACCTCACCAGGGAGGCGTCCAGGAGGCATCCTGATCAGATGCCCGAGCCACCTCATCTGACTCCTCTCGATGCGGAGGAGCAGCGGCTCTACTCTGAGCCCCTCCCGGATGATTGAGCTTCTCACTCTATCTTTAAGGGAGAGCCCAGAAAACTCATTTCAGCCGCTTGTATTCGCGACCTCGTTCTTTCGGTCACTACCCATAGCTCATGACCATAGGTGAGGGTAGGAACATAGATCGACTGGTAAATTGAGAGCTTTGCCTTATGGCTCAGCTCCTTTTTCACCACGACAGACCCATGCAGAGCCCGCATCACTGCGGACGCCGCACCGATCCGCCTGTCGATCTCACGATCCATTCTTCCCTCACTCGTGAACAAGACCCCGAGATACTTGAACTCCTCCACTTGGGGCAGGATCTCGCTCCCAACCCTGAGAGGGCACTCCACCCTTTTCCGGCTGATGATGAATACAAAATTTGGACAGCGTTTTCCCTCGCCCGGACGCGGGTCACCGGGGCCCCCCTCTGGAGCCAGGCCTGGAGGTGGGGCTTGATGGCGAGCGCCTGGTGGCCGGGCTTGCACCCATGGGGCTCGGCCGGGCACAGCCCGAAGAGGCAACGTGGGTCCCACTTCCCATGGGCTCACCACCTATGGGAGGGGCCAAGGAGGTCGGGTGCAGTGTGAGTTGGGTAGTGGCCGAAGGCGGGGACCTTGGCGGTCGGATCCTCGGCTACAGAAGCTGAACCTAACATATCAGAGAATAACGTGACATAATCCCTCCGCCGGTCTTCCTAACACGCTTATTTCAGGGTCGGGGTCGCTGTGCAGCTGGGGCATGTCACAGCAATCAAAGTGAGTAAGGCAGAATTAACACCCAGACAGGCCGCTACTCCATTGCGGTGCGAAGACACACACGAGCGAATTTAACAAGGCCACTCCATTTACCCTGCATGTCTTTGGACTGCGTGAGAGCAAACCGGGGCACACGGTGGAAACCCACTGGTAATAGAGGAGAACGTGCAAAGTCTATGCAGGAAGACGTGGGTCGCGAACCCCTAGTCAAATCCGACCAACTTCATTATAGAGTCTCCGGCAGTATCGGATATGAAGGCAGCACGCAGCAGGCCAGTCACCACAGATTACTGTAAATGACCGCTAAAGAGTTAACTTAAGCTCAACTGCACCATCACCCCACACATATCCCCCTTCACCTCAGCCTGTTGCTTCCCAATTCCAAATACCAAGACTGACTTTATTTATTTTATGTGCTATACTTTTTTGGCAATGACAGAAAGCATTGAGCTTTTTTTTGTGTGTGTTTGAACGCATAATGTCTGGATGGCAGCAGCTTGTGAGAGTTAATCAGAATCAGAAGAGTCAAAACCGCACATAAAGCATGGGGTGGGTGAAGTGACACGAGAGCAGCTCTTCAAATGCACATGTGGACGGGAAGGAGGAGACTACAGTCAAGCATCCATCCCACTTGAAGGCTAGCGGCTTCACAAGCACTGAATTATTCAATAGAAACGTCAGCTGAGGCCGAGGTCCACGGTACGGAAGCAATGAAAGGTGCCTGATCGGCCTTGACCTCGCAGTAATTAGGTGTCCCCAGCATAGCGTGCCGAAGTAAAACGCTGCGTCTCAACTCGTAGCCTTCCGACCACGCTTATTCTGCCCGATCGATTTCTTCTCACTCCTTTAAAACAGATGACATTGCTGCTCACCAGTCACTGTGGGAGATCTAACAAAGCAAATTAACAAAGTGCATGCATATTAACATCAAACGTTTCGATTACTGCGTCAAGAGGATAAGTAAACTGACAACCATAGTGAGAATGAATGTAATTTTCAACCTCTTAATAAAAATGGAACAAATGCAATCCACAGTTGATTCCACAGAAGCGTGACACATCAAAGAAAGATAATAGAGCTATGGATGTCCGGGTGTTAATCCTTAAAAGGTTTTTAATTAGGCAACACTCTCGAGCTACAAATGTATTGCAGTAAAAGCTTACGCGGGGGTTAAAACTGTACGACCCAACGTCCTGGGTTCGAATCGTTCCGGCCACACTGTCCTGTCCGTTCATACGTTGGTTAACCGACAATTCCAAATGTGGATGTGTACAGGAGTGCCGCCCTGTGCGCAAACTCCAGCCGACATTGGCTCACACAACGCTATGTTGAATTGGGGGGTTTTTCGAGTGCCAAGGCTTAACACGCGTGATAGCTGCAAATCATTAAATCCCAGATTTATGAACATTGTAATAAACAACCAGGCGCCGACGCGTAGACTCATAAATCATTCATAAAAGATGCGGTGCTTATTCATTTAATCTGCCGGCTGTTCCATGCTGCGAATGAATCCCACCTGACCGCTGCAAGACACCGCATCATCTCCTGCACCCACACAAAAAGGATCTTCCTGGATTAGTAAAACTCGTAGATGATGCCATCTAAAACAAATCCGCTTTCTTGATCTCAGAAGAAAATCCCAATGCAAAAAAGAAGCAAGCTTTAAAGTTAGTTTTAGGAACCTGTCAGCTTTAACTACAACTAACCTGAGCAATTAAAGCACCGTCGAGAAGTGAAGAGTGTAAAGTCTCCATCCGCGAGCAACGATCAAGGCAAGAGCAGCAGCTTCACAGGCAGCCCCAGTCAGGGCTTAAGTTGCCCGTTAACGATATCGGAGCAGTTAAAGTTCTGAACTTGTAAATCGTCTCGGATAAGTAAGTCCGTCAGATAATCAAAGATGATATTGTTAATTTAAATAGGTGTTTGGAAATGTATTTTATGGACCCTCAGTCTTCTCCTTCTTTGTTCGTTTCTGTTTCTTTATGATGAAGATACTTAAGTGCTGGCGCTGTGAGGTTAGTCAGTATTGAGGGAGGGATCAGTCATTTTCTAACCCGCATAATCCTAAACAGTGTCGCGGGGGTTAGCCGGAGCCTATCCCAGCTAGCATTGGGCGCAGACAGACCCTGAACGAACACACACATACACACCCACATTTAACAATACAGTATCGCTAAACTACATGTCTTTGGACTGTGGGAGGAAAGCGGAAACAGACACGGGCAGAGCATGCAAACTCCCCACAGGGAGGACCTGGGACGCGAACCCTCGTCTCCTTATTGCAAGGCAGCAGTGCGCTACCCAATATGGGGGACAAAATGAAATAAATATGCGGAAAACTGTGTAGTGAAATGTGACAATAAACAAGTAAACATTTTTTTATTCAATCATTTCTTCACATGTTTATTTCAGTGACACTGCATGCAGGGCCGGATTTTCCTATAGGCTAACTAGGCTTCAGCCTAGGGCCTCAAGATCAAGAGGGGCCTACGTTCAAATTGTTAGCAAAATTTTATTATCTCTCATGTAATTTACAAACTTAAAAATGGAAGGTGAAAGGGCCTCATAAGTGGAATAGCCTGGGGCCCCTTTTCATATAAATCCAGCCCTGACTGCATACATCATGAAATATGCAATGGAAATGGTAGCTGTCACTTTAACTCATCAAAGTTGACTGGGTGGGCTCTAGCAAGTACTGTGTTTTGATTGGTGAATGTTCAAAGTTGAGATTGTGCGAGTCGAGGTGAATGCAACAGGTTTGACCAGAATGACTATGTGAAGCGGCAACTTTAATTCAAGGAGCTCATCAGGAGTCCGCATCTTACGTAGGCCTATCCGCTGGCTAATACTCAACTGAAGAGCAGGAGCACCAAACGTCACCGCAGGTCCACGCCAGCAGTTCTAGGATGGAAGTTAAGGTTAGGGGTTAATATGGTTAGCTTGTTGAATAAATGGTTAAGGTTAGGATTTGATGTGGTTAGCCTGTCAATCATTTTGATTTGTGACGACCTATAAATGTTTATTACAAAACCGCCCTGAAACTGCTGGCGTACATGTATGGTACTGTGGCTCTGCAGGTTCATACATCTCTATCTGCTGTAAATGTAGCTCCATCATGGCTAAGGATTTAAGTCCACTCTTCCGATGATTCACTAATCAAAACACAGAATTTGCTAGAGCCCACCTTCTCAGCTTTGACGGGTGAAAATGACAATTTTGACTTCATTCGGCATTTCATGTTATGTGAGGTGTAAATGAAATAAATTTAAGAAATCATTAAATAAAAATATGAAGAAATAGGCAGAAAAACATTTCATATATTATATTTTTGTTAACTGTCACATTTAACAACACATTTATTTATTTATGCACATATGTCTGAAGTATTCCTTCATAAGTTACTTATCTGTTGCACTTGCAGTGCACTTGGAACTGGTTTAAAGCAGAGCAACTAAGAACTCTTCATCTTAACAAAGTATTCACCCATCCATCCATTTTCCAAACTTACTTTTCCTGGGTAAGTTTGTGAGTGTCATGGGGCAGCCAGAGTCTATCCCAGTAAGCACTGGGCATGTGCCCAGTGTCTATCACAGGGCGAACACACACAGAGACCACATACTTACATCAGGGTCAATTTAACATCACCAATCCACCTAACCTGCACATCGTTGGACTGTGAGAGGATACTGGAGCATCTAGAGGTAACCCAGATGGACATGAAGAGAACAAGCAAACTGCTAGCAGGGAGGGCCTGAGACGTGAACTCTGGTATCACTCCTGCGAGGCAGCAGTGCCACCGTTGTACTAGCATAACAAATTAAATAACTAAAATTGAACCAATGAAATACACTGAGTAAAAACAGTTATCTCAGAGGCTGTAAGCATATAGAGCTGGGGAAAGCAATATAATCAAATAAAGTGTTTAATTAACTGCAAGACCTACAATTACAAAACTATAGTTTGAATGAAGGCTGTTACCATTCCAAATCTATGTGTAAAAGAAGGATACTTTGAAATTTTTCTAATAATTTTTTTATTAATATGTGGCAGTGCTTGAAGTGAAAAAAATCATTGTTGGTAATCTGTTTATGGTGATATTGTGACATATGATCAATTATTTGGAAATGCTCCCCCGTGAAGATCCCTAAAGAGGTGCCAGTATTGACTGGTATGCTAGGAAAAGGTGACAATATAGTGAAAATAAGGTCATTATGTTATAGTCTACTAGAGAGTGTGGTCCCTTGTGCAAATTTATGAAGTGGTGTCGTAACTCAATGGTATGCAAAGAAAAGCTACCGGTAATGTATGTTGAAAGTGGAAGAGATACCAGTATGCATACTGGTGAGTACTGCCCAATGCATACTGGTGAGTACTGCCCACTTCAAGCGCTGATATGATTTAGATTTGGGTCCTTTGTCTTGACTACGTATAGGACTGCTGCTATACACTCTGGCCCCAAGACCCCTGAATTTATTTAGGATGATTGTAGAAGAGTAGCTTAAGTTAATTGATTTTTATATAAAAATTATAAATTATAAAAATGCATTGGTTATATTGGTTATTAGTTAGCAACAGATCTCTTACTAGCCAAGTGTCATTGTTTGTTATTTATATACAGTATATATATATAATATATTTGGCATCTGCAAAGTCTTAATTTCCCCTTGAGGACAAATAAAGTATCTATCTATCTATCTATCTATCTATCTATCTATCTATCTATCTATCTATCTATCTATCATATAGTGCCTTATCTATCGGCCTCGGTCTGTATTACTCCATAAAATGTCTTCAAATAGCTGTGATTAATAGAAGTAATCTCTCCAAGCCCAAGGTTGTTCACTTGTGTATTAAGGCATTGTGAATGAAGCTAAAAGACGCTCCTAATGTATACATCTTGGCAGACAGTTCTGGCCAAAAAAGAAGCCTTGGATTTTTTTTCTTGTTAGCCTAGCGTAGCATAAAAACCCATGGATAGCGATCTTACTAGAATAAACAAGTAATTAATGGGCGCTAAAAACAAAACAAACAAAAAAACAAAACAATAGAGCTCGGAATCATCTTGTGGCCTCAGGCTTTATCCTGGTCTAGCCCTGACCTGGACGCCAGTCTTTCTCACAGCACACACATTAGTTTAAAAGTTGAAAGGCAGTTCAGCTCAGAACAGACCGTTAGCCCTGGTTCAGGACGACTGCTTGATAACGTATTCGATGTATCGACGGATCTTTGCGTGTCTGAAATTCGATCACAGCAGGAGAAATCCACTTTTGGAGTCCCGACAACAGAGAAAGAGCTCAAGCCCTTGGGTCTGTCACGTCAGTACCCCATAATGCCACAACCACACGACCACTAACTCCACCCCAACCCCCAACACACACACCATCCCCCAGTACGACGACCAAACAAAAATCACGAACTGTTGAAAGGGGGACTGCCGCTTTCGGGTTATCCTTAAGGTGGATCTGACAGCTGTAGCACAAGTCCTTTACGGCTTCAGGCTTCTAATCATCGCCATTGAGCCTACCCAGCGTCGCCAATCTGCCCGGATTCACACGATCACCAGAAGACCGGACTCAGTTCGGGAAGGCGTCTCAGCGGGGTCCAAGTGTTGTGAGGTGGCATCGCAAGAAAACTAAATCATTGAGAAATGATAAGATTGCTAGAAACAGCCTAGCAAGGGTCCAAACTCTGTCATAAAGTAATTCAAGTAATTACATCTTGCCTGAAGAAGGGGCCTGAGTTGCCTCAAAAGCTTGCATATTGTAATCTTTTTAGTTAGCCAATAAAAGGTGTCATTTTGCTTGGCTTTTCTCTACATTCATAATGGCTAACACGGTACAACTCCCTAGTACTATAAAGTAATTCAATAAAGACAGAATATGTGTGAAGTGCAAGTGCATGGGGGACAACTCGTTTTCGGCTGGTCTCATTTGTGTTGTGTTGGAAGAGAAAGCAAAAAGTGCGCGAGTGGCAGTAGAGAAGACGAAGGAACGCCTCGGGCTCACATGGATCCTAAGGGAACCTGTCCGCAATCAGCGGGTCTGGGGCATTGTTAAGGAAAATATGCGCACCCTATCAGTAAATTGCGTGGAAGCGCTCTCATCACAATCCTATTTAACAGCGCATCCAACCCCATAGCCAGACAGACAACAAAGACATATCCACTTTTTGATGTTCATGAATGCGAGTACAGAAACGTTTTACTGTTGGGTGACTCTGGACAACAAACTCATGACATAGCCAACGCTTTTAACGGGACTAGTTCGAAACTAAAAAGGTCCCATAACCCCTAGAGATATGGAACCCCATTTCAAACCCACTGTTATTACGTGTCTACTCGAAGTGCTACCCGTTCGCGTTCAGTTTTGCTCGATTATTTATTTTCACGTTCCCGTTACCTTGCTTTGGTCCCTTCTTCTCCTGGCACTCGATGGACTGTTTTCTACGCCAACAAAGCCCCTATGCCGCTCAGACACCGCACCGCGTAGTTTCCAGGCTGCCTCGCTCTTTCTCCGAACTTCTTGCTGGCGCTGACGTTTCGTGTCTTTATGAGGAGACTCCCAGCCGGAGGAGTGGTAGGACGAAGGAGGGGGAGAGGAAGGGGCAAGCAGACAGAGACAGATTCGTGGCCGTGCAGTTAATCCAGGATTCTAAACAGTAAATCCGAGATGATATAGTGCCTTGCAGTTTGGAAAACATTAAACTAAAAAGTCAATATTATTTTTGTCACGTATTCGTTAAACACGGGCTATACTTAGAGTGAAGTTTGTTATGGTTGCTCCCCGGGTTCTCAGTCGTAAAGCAACAACGAGATTATCGTTAATACGTAGAATAATAAAGCGCAAATAAATATGTACGAGTACGAGTATGTTACATGCATCGATAAACACCGAACTCCAATCTACTTTTCTAAAAAAAATGGTTACCAGAACAGGCAATTGAACACATTTTCGACATAGTAATAAATAACCTCGACCTCTAATATCTGCTTTGTCGTTAATATAAGAACGCAATAGGGATATGTTTTTAATAAACAGCGCATCGGGGTTAAATATTTTACAAGAGCTGATGGAATTTTAGAGAGTGCAGCACCTCTTTAGACAAAGCGCATTTGCACCCCATTAACAGTATTTAATAAAGGTGGGGTGAAGGCGGCACGGTGACGCAGCCCTTAGCACTGCTGACGCAAAACGAATTCAGACGGTTGAGCCAGGTCCCTTAATCACTGTATTGGGGGATTTGCCTGTTCTCCTCATGTCGGCCTGCTTTTTAAAAATCCAATTTTTATTAAATGAAGGGATTTAACACACATAATGGGTCAATTGAGTATGGGGAAAAAAAGCTATATTCCCTATACGTGTCCACTAAACCCATTCCAATGGGTTCCCCAAAGCAGAATAGCCAAAAAAAAAAAAAAAAAAGAAATGTATTGAAGAAAAGAGGCAATAATTTAGGCAACAAAAGCATCAAGAACATTGGCAAATGAACCCAAGGGAGCTGTAGCTGTGACGTCAATGGGCCTCCACATAATACAATTTTCATTGTTGACGCTGAAGTGGGCAAATTCTCAGTGGATCCAAAGGATGAACTGTCAGTGCATGAGGTAGAGAGCTGCAAAAGAATTAAATTTAAAAAAAAGGCCATTGGCAAAAGAAAGAAGCTTGGGAGATTTCCATCAAGACGCAAGAAGTAATTTAGCTGCTACACTCTTAAAAAGTTTGGTTCCAAAATTACACTTTACAGGGCTGTGTGGTTTCCTTGCTTGACGAAGAAACATTTCATTCTATGAGTGGTCCTTTATATGTGAAATTGGTTCTTTAGGCTCTGAAAGGGTTGCTAATTTGTAGAAAAATAAGAAATATTAATATAATACAGGTTACCTAGCAGGATATAACAGATCAAGAAAACCTGAATGTAGCCTGTGTAGTTGTATGCCATTTACATGGCTTTGCATGAAGTATGTTATGGATCTAAATAAATAAAGGATCTTTCCAGAACCTTCATATGGACAGTTCTATAAATGATGCTTACAGATAGAAAGGTGGAGAGAAGTGGAGAACCAGAAAGCAAAAACAGATGGGCAGTGCTAAAACATATGGAGGATGGTACCAGATAAACTCTGTTAAATGTAAATAACAAGATGGCTCAGGAGAGAGACCCATAAGAAAACACTTGGCAAGAGTTGAGAGAGTTGACAGTTAGGGTTTCTGGAACAAAATCTGACATTCTTAAAAAAAATTGCCAAGTGAGAGGAGAAGCCAGTGGAGTGAGATCACAGGACCGTTACTGAGTCAGGAAAAGAGAGTGGAGAAAGGGGCCAAACAGAGGAGTGTGTGTGGGAACAGGGTCGGATAATGGGATGCTGCACAGAAGTGAGACTGGGAGACTGGAATGGTTGGCCTGTTTTTTTTTTTTTTTGTAGTTACACCTTCTGTAAAGGCGCTTAACTGGGTTGTGTGGTTCCTCGTAGTGCCATTGCTTGACAAAGAACTGTTTCATTCTGTGAAGGGTTCTTTGAGCTTTGAAAAGGTTTCTAATATGTGAACAGAACATTAATATTTAATGTGCAGCAGGCCACCTAGGAGGATACTAACAGATGAAGAAAACCCAAACTTAATCTGACAAACAAGAGTCCATTCAGTCCATCAGGCTCATTTGTTTAGCTGTTAGCTCGGCTGTCCCAGTACCTCATCCAGATACTTCTGAAAGGTCGTCAAGGTTTGTGCTTCAATACATGTCTCAGTAGATTGTTTGAGATTCCCACAACTCTTTGAATACATTTAAGTACTGTAGCAGATTGCCGGGGTTATTACCTGGCCGGGATGCCTAAAAGGACTGGAAAGTGGCAGGAATAGCTTCCGGGCCACGAGGGGGCAACCGCCCTGGAGCAGGAGAGGATCACGGGAGAAGAACAAAGAGCTTCTGGCCTGTTGGGACCCGTGGCCACTGCCAGGGGGCGCCTCAAGCCTCATACGACTCGGAAATAATTACTTCCGCCACACTTGGCAAGATGGCGGAGGGCAGGACTTCTGCCACACCAGGAAGTGCTGCTGGAAGGATGTCATTAGACATCTGGAGCACATCCGGGCAGGGATAAAAGGCTCCGCCTTCCTACAGTCTAGGAGCCAGAGTCGGGAGTGGGAGTTGGACAAAGCTCCCAGGAGGAGAGTAGAGGCGGCTAAGGACTGAGAAAGAAGGTTTAATTGGGGTGATTATTGTTGTTTGGGACTGTATTTATTATGATTAATAAATGTGTGGATTTTATAAAGTGGTTTCCGACTGGTGGTGTCCGGGCAAGTCTCACAGTACTAAATTCACCTCCTCTTAATTTCCACTGATGTCCTTTGAGTATGCAATTCATCGTTCTGTTGGATCTACTTTATTAATGCCTGGACTAAGTCACCATGCGGTCTCCTCCACTCGAGCCCAAACTGGTTTAACCAACCCTGAGGCTGTGACGTGTCTAAGTCCTGGGATGCACTTGGTTTCTCTCCTCTGCACAGCTTCAAGTGCTGCTATGACTTTCTTGCACCTTGGTGACCAGACCTGCAGACAATACTCTAGATGTGGTATCACTAGTGTAGTCAGATGTGTGCTTGTATTTATTACTGAATTTATTTGGACCACTGCAGTCATAAGTGGCACATCCTGTAGCAATCCCCCAAACTAGAGAAGAATATGATATCTGAATTGTATTCAGCATGGTAGCAATATAAAAGAATTTTTTCAGGGACTTCCACCAGGACAACCAAATGAGACAATCTGGCACATGGGCCTCGGTGTGCACTTGTGCTCTAGAACATACGAAATTTGACAAATGAGAGGAGACCGTTCATTCAGTCCATCAAGTCTGTTTTTTTTAGCGAATAACTAAGCTGTTCTATTGGAGAAGCAGGGGCCCACGTTGATTATAGTCCTAACTAAGAAAAGCTGTTTTCAAGTTTTATTTCCAGTGGTTCAGGTCAAAGACTGGAATTTCTAATCCTAAGCACCAGTTAAGGGCTTTGTGGGACTGAATAGATGGGGCGTGTTACTCACATATTGAGACTCCATTACAAGACATGCGACCTCACCTACAATTATACAAAGTCTGCCAGGCTTCATGCCTGCTCATTTACTTAGCAGAGGTCTTCAGTTGATCTCTGTGTGGTGCACTGAACAATCCTCATTAGGGAATATACAGACATCTAGAAAATCCATTTTCTCCAGCGGTCCGGTGATTATTTTCTTAGAGCTTAGAGTTTTTGTTTGCAATTTTAAATTGAAAACAAACACACAACACTATCAGTTAAACTGCACTGAAATAAGCAGTTGGGTGTTTTAGAAAATGCCTTTTAAATGAAACATTACCATATGAATGCCAAAGCATGCGTGTCTGGCGAGGATCAAAGCAACATCAGAACAAGCTGACCTTTAAACCTTGTCCAACACTGACTATTAAATGTGCTCACACAAAATAAGCAAAAACAGAATCAAGTAAAAGCCACAGGGCTTTCTGTCATGGAACACGCAGCTTGGCAGAAGTCACCATCATAAATGCATCTCTGATCAAACATGTGCTGTTTACCTCAATGCACAGTAGGTACATATGAAAAATGGCTGAATATGGATAGGAGAGAATGAAGAATGGACAGATCAACCTAGTAAACTACAACATGGATGGCATTTAAGAAGACTGGCATGAATGATTAGAGTGCAAAAGAGTAGAGAAAGTTAATGACGGGCATGAAGTGAAAGAAAGACTAGGGCAGCATAAGAAATGAAAATACTACAGTATATTGAGGATCAGGGTAGCAGTTAATATTAGCCTAGAATGCAGTACAGTGTGGCAGGAGTTACTGAGAGGGAAAGGCAGCATGAACTGACAATAAAGACAAAAGGAAAATGGGAATCTGGATGTCACAGCTTGATGGGTGAGACTGCAACAATCTGGTAGCACAGTGTGACATGTGAGACAGAGAAAAAGGAGGCACAGAATGACAGTGGAGCAAGTAGGACAGTGGAGATGATGGGCACATAACTTTGCAAATGGGAGTGCAAGCTCTGCCGAGTTTAGGGCAGCAAAGAATAACAGTCAAGAATGAAGGGAAGTGTGTATCAGGGCAGCACAGCATGTTTACAGAGAATGCATTACTGTGAGGATCAGAGAGGCAAAGAATAACAGCCAATAATGCAGTACAGCTGGCAGGTGTGACTGTAGAGAGAAGAACAGCAAGGAACAGCAGGTGAAACTGCAGTAATGTGGTAGTACAGTGTGATACGTGAGACTACAATACAGAGAAAAAAAGGTAGCAAAGGATTACAAAGAGGTAAAGGACAGTCAGGGCTTCACAGATTTACAGAGGGGAGTGCGATACTGCAGGGAAAAGGGCAGCAAAGAATGACAGTCAAGAATGAATGAAAATATCAATCAGAGCAAAACAGCATGATAATTGAGAACACATGATAGTGAAGATCAGAGTAGCAAAGAATGACATTTGCATAAAAAGGACAAAAAAAAAAAAAAAAAGGCCGCAAAGGACGGAAATCAAAAGTATAGGGAACAAATGTATCGGGGCAGAACATCATGTTAATTGATAATGCATTACTATGAGGATCAGAAGAATGATGGCCAATAATGCAGTACAGCGTGGCAGGTGTCACTGTAGAGAGAATGGCAGCAAGCAATGACAGTAAAGACTGAAGGAAAACTGGAATCTTGACGTCAACCATTTCGATGGGTAAGTCTGCAGAAATGTGGTAGCATAAAATGACATGTGAGACTGCAGTGCTGACACAAGTTTACAAAGAATGACAGATAAGTGCGACAGGGGGGATTGGGCTGCTCAGATTTACAGTTGGGAGTGCAGTTCTGTGGAGGAAATGGCAGCAAACAATTACAGTCGAGAATGAAGGCAAATATCGATCAGTGGCACACGGCATGATAATTGAGAATACATTACTGTAAAGATCAGAGCAGCAAAGAAAGGCAGATAATGCAGAACAGTGTGGCAGGTGTCACTGTAGAAAGAGGTGCAATAGGGAATGACCATAAAGACTGAAGGAAAATCAGGATCTAGACTTTGCAGCATGGATGGTAGGACTGCAGTAATGTGTCAAGCAGGCTTGCAATATGCAGCAGGCGAGACTGTAATACATTGTTGATGGGAGGCAAAGAATGAAGGCATGGAACATAGGACGGTGAGGGATCAGGGCATCACAACTTCACAGGTGAGAGCAGCGGCGAGGAGGTCACTCTGGATCCGAAGGCACAGGGATCAGAGCAGCACGTTGTGATAGGTGAAACTGTAGTGTATCAGAGATAAAAGCAACGTGAATGACAGTAGAGAATGCAGTAAAATAGGGTTCAGGGAAGCACTGTGCAAGAAATTAAAAGTATGGCTTGTTGCATCAACAGCAACCGTTAAAAGTACGAAATGGTGGGGATAAGGGCAGAACAATTAGCAATAAGAGCAGAACCATAATTGAAATGGACAGCAGAAACCAAAAGTCATAATGGCGGTAGAGTGACAAACAGGGAAGTGTAGCAGCCACAGTTGGGGAATACTGAACAAAAGCTGAGATGCAGTAGAAAGATGGTAAGTGAATCACTTTAGGGGACATGGCCTTGCACTTCTCGGAGTTAAGGCTGCGGCAATGAACAGACTAGATTGAACTGTAATGGAAATGGTACAGCCCGGACAAAAAGTCAACACTACAACAAAAGTAGACATCACGGATGAGGGTCAAGTATGATAGCAGGAAAGAGTGATGGAGTAAAGTGCATCAGAGTGGACGTCAGTGAAGCTTAATGGAACAGGTGACAATGAGGCAGAGCTGAGAAAGGGACATTGCAGACTGGCAGTCGAGACTGAGGTGGAGAGAAAATAAAGGCAGAACTTTGACAGTGGAGACAGTTGCGTCAGGGTTGGCATCATTACCATGAGTGGCTGAGTACATTGGAACAAGCTCCGCAGCATGACCCCTCATTTCTAGCAAAGCCACCTCTGAATGTTAATAATGGCCTGCACGACTATCTGAAATAGTTGTTTTGTTTATCACTGCCGCAGAAAAACCTGTAATAAAAATAATTATAACGGACAGCCCTTTCTGAAATTACTGGCTTACTGCTTTCTCTTGTGACTCAGTGTGTAACGATAGTCTGGATCCCACAGCGCTAGGGCGGAGACTTACCGTCCGTTGATTTACATAGACCCACCCACTTTAATTGTGGACACGCCCATGCACCTCTCCTTCTGTGCCACAGTGCATAGGACAGACAGAAGTGTTAAGAACGAGAGGAGAACACCACGCACGCACGCACGCACGCACGCACGCACGCACGCACGCACGCACGCATGCACACACACACGATTATCTCAATGCAGGAAGAAGTGAAATCAGTAATACTTCAGACATTGGCTAACCCTCTTGATACTCTTAACAACAAAAACAGCGCGCCGTTCTTCTTAATAAAACTAAAGAAAGACTTTATTTCATGCACATCTGTGGAGCTGCATCTTTTCGGAGCTGCAAATTATTCACAATATGAAACACTGTACTTTCACATGCTTGTGTGAGGAATAAGTAGGCAAGTGCACTTAGAGGACTGTGGGTTCACCCAAATGAAACAGGCAGCCAGAGATACAAGTGGGGTTTGTCAAGCTGTCGTCCACATCTTGCTCTGGACCAAGTGGCATTCTGGGGTTTGCATTTTGCACAACCCTGTAGACACAAGCCATCCATCTCTCCTTGTGAATGACAGGGGTGCACAAAAGAGGTGGAAGCAGATCACAGCCTGTCCATACCCAAGCGAGGCTCCTCTGGTTTGACATCTGACCTCTCCTAGAGTGCTGAAGTTAGAAAATGGCAAATGGTCTCATGCCACAGCCTCCTTCTCAAACCACCCACCTCCACCACTTGGCCTGACACTGTGACTGAATGTAGAGAGACTACTATTGGACAATGGGCATGAAATGGAATGTTTCGGATTAGAGAGATTAGTGGTTAGTGGTCACCATCAAACTCCATCCCCCATCTTGTAATGCTTACAAGGACACTGACCATTTGTCTTTCTCATCTAAACATACTTAAGACGTGGACACTTCTTGTCAGTGGTCACCGAAACCATTCAAATTCCATTTCACAATGCTTCAAGTGGCTGCTGGCCATTTGTCTCTCTGATGGACTAAACTCAAGCCAGAGACAATAGTGACAGGTCAAAAAGCTGTAATGTCTCAGATTAGAGAGACAGGTGGTTAGTGGTCACAACAATCCCCCACACTGATTTTCACAAATCTTCAAGTGACAGATGGAGACCCTGACTCCACCCACCCCTCCTCCCCAGACTGACTCAAATCAAACAGACTAGTAAAACAGTTGGTCACCCAACCTTAATTCAAAAATAAGCAATATTTGATTATTAACCCCTTCCCTTTCCCATTGGATTAATTTGGTCAAAGGCAGATAGAGACATGTGGACACAGAGAGGTGACCACTACACTTCTGCTGGCAGCATTGAAGTGTCCCAAATATTTCTCCATACAAACTGTCCATATTAGATTGACCTTTTTTCTTTTCTTTTGTTATGTGTTTGCCTCCCAACTGGTTGCTATAGTGCCTGTAAACAGTAGAGACGCAGTCCTGTAAGGCACACATATCCCTAGGTCCTTTGGTGTGCCACATCCTATTTAGGCACCATTTTGGAAGGCATGGACTTGTTAAACGTAGGTGCAAACTTTTCTGTTTCATCGTCTCCCCTTTTGTTGAGTTTGGCATTGGGGTTGGGGTTTGTCACTACACCCATGAAGATGGGCACATAGGAGGCATCATCAAGCAGGGCAAACAAGAAAGGCTGGTTGACACTAAAATGGTAAAGAGAGCGGGAAATGGCAATGGAAGTGGCAGCGCTGGCTTCAGCACCCTCCTCATTCATCTCCAGAGTTGTCTTGTGCTGCACGCTGGACACAAACAAGTGGCCCGATGCAATCTTGCCAAGCTGTGGCTTTTTAAACAGATCCTCAAGGCCTGTAAAGAGCAGAAGAGACATACAATAAGACTGCATGTACAGCCCTGTTAGCAGACAGGACCCAATGTTGATAGTGCATGTGCCAGCCTGAGCAAAACTCAAATAAATTAACAAACAAACAAAAGAAAATGACCAGAAGATGGACGAATCCAACAATCCAGGGCCGCACCTTCACCAGTGAGGTTCAGAAAGGTGGCCTGTGGGTAACGCAGAGTCTTAGTGTATCAGCTGCATTGATTATACAAGGCTCGTGAGTGTCGTGTGCTTATCAGAGAAGCTTGTAAATGACATCTAAGGGCTCGTTTATACTTCACGCTCAGAACGCAGACGCGCACGCATCATGGCTGCCATGCGTTCCCAGCGTTCATTTGATGTGTCTTCTGAGCAGGTCCTCTGAAATTAACATGACGCGAGTTGCAGTACCAGCAAAAAGTCAGGGGCGCAGTATGATAAAAGTCGGAATGTGACATCAGACTCGGTTTACTATCTACATGTGAGAGAAAGCCGCTTTGAGGATCCTCCAGGATCGATGTGCATACTTCCATGTTTGATGGATGGTTCGATGTGGTGAAGCAAAGTGCTGACATACAAATGCATTCTTGGTGCTTTTATATTCAAGCATTGCATATTCCAAAACGTAACGACACGATACATTTTAAAAGTCTCACCATCTTCTGTGCTGTCTTGGTTTTTTTTTTTTTTTTGCACCTTCACAACAACATCAGAATGTATGGCAGCGTATTTGAACCATACAGAAAAAAATTAAGGACATGGTGAAAAGGTCTATTTTGTGATTAAAATGGAAACTTCTGCTTTAATCTCAAAATTTCCACTTTAACCTAGTAGTTTACTTTATCATTAAAGTAGACCGTCGTAAACGTCATCTAAAAACCGACCCAGTTGTTAATTGCTACGTACTTCTGGGGCTTCCTCCTGACCTGAAAGCAGCAATCGCCACACACAGAACACATTACATTTATGATACTCCAGCTCTCTGTACAGAATCGTTAAGATTTATACTTGATATCATTTTCATGATGATATGTATTAAAGTATGTATGCTACATTTTACAGATAAGTCATTAACTTCATTTAAATAATGAATACTGATAATAATTACACCGGCACGGTGGCAGAGCCGTAGCGCTGCTGCCTCGCAGTAGGGAGTCATGTCACTGGTGTTCCCTGCCTGGAGTTTACACGTTTTTCTGGTGGGTTTCCACATTGTGCTCCGGTTTCCTTCCAAAGACATGACGCTAGTGTATGTGTGCTCTTGTATTCCTCTTGCGATGAGCTGATACCCCGTCCAGGAATTTTGTTTTTTTTCTCGTATGCGATGCATGCTGGAATGGGTGCATCCCTGAATTGATGGATTTAATCATTAAACATCCATCCTTTTTAGAAATATTGTGGCAAGGTGTCTTTGGAATTTAATGGATGTTTCATGCAATTCACAACACAGCAAAGCCGAACATTGTCTCACCATGATGATATCTCACAATGCCACCCGGTGGAATCTTTCAAATTTACGTACATGCACAAGCATGAACAGTAAAACACTTGCGTAGCACTAATGTCTGTTGGAGCATGCGTTGCATCACGTGAAGTATAAACCTGCCCTTACATTGCCAATCAAAAGTATTAACCCCCCTGTAAGTTTTCACATTTTATTGTTATGCAACATTGAATCACAGTGGTTTGAATTAGCCAATTTTCACATAGAATAACAGAAAGAGACTCTTTAATGTCAAAGTTTACATCTTGTCAAAGGATTATATCTTCCCTGAAGAAGGGGCCTGAGTTGCCTTGAAAGCTTGCATACTGTAATCTTTTTTAGTTAGCCAATAAAAGGTGTCATTTTACTTGACTTGTCACTAATGACAAAGTGAAACGAGATCTCTGCAAGGTGGTCTAAATTAATAACAAAAATAAAACAAAATAATTGATCACTTAAGCATTCACCAGTTTTAATGTGACACACCTAAATCAGCACTGGTGCAGCCAACTAGATTTAGAAGTCACAGAGTTAGTGCAATAGAGAGCGCCTATCTGAGGTTTCAGTTGACTGCAGTAGAAATGCATCTGTATGTCGAAGGTCCTGCTTGTGGCAAGTCAGCATCATGGCTTAGCCTACACAATGAGCACTATAAGCAATTCTATGAAAGGTGATTGAAAAGCACAAGTAGGAATGGATAAATCAATCATTAAGACACGGAGAGAGTGTGGCACAGCTGATAATCTTCACAGAGTAGGCTGTCCACAAAACTGAGTGATCATAGAAAAAGAAGACTAGTGAAGGAACTCTGAAGGAGTTATAAGCTATGGAGGCTGAGATTGGAGAGACTGCGTTCAGCAATTTCTACCTGGGTACTTCACTTGATTCGGCTTTATGGAAGAATGGAAAAGAGACTAACTTGCACACAACATATGAATAAGCCAGAAGGCAAAAAGGACACTGAAGTCAGCTGGAAGAAGGTTCTATGGTCTGATGAGACCGAAATTGACCTTTTTGGTATCAGACCAAACATCATATTTAGTGTAAGCCAAACACCACACATGATCAAAAACAAACCATTCAGGCTGTGAAGAATGGTGGTAGCAGCATCATGTTGTGGGGATGCCCCCCTGCAGCAGGCCCTGGAAAGTTTCTAAGGGTGGAGGGTAAAACAAATACAGCAAAATACAGGGAAATCCTGGAGGAGAACCAGATGCAGTCTGAAAGAAACCTACACCTTTGGAGGAGATCTGTTTTCCAGCAAAACGTCAAAAATAAAGCCAACGCTACACATGAATTTCTGAAAACCACAATATTAATGTCCTGACCAAGTCAGAGTCCAGATCTCAACCTAATTGAGGATTTGTAGATTGATTTGAAAGTGAATGTTCCCACATAATCCCCGGGCAACCTGACAGAGCTTAAGCAATTTTGCGAGTAAGAATAACAGTAAATTACAGGTTCCAGATGTGCAAAGCTGATAGAGACCTGTGCACAACTGACTTAAGGCTGTCATGGCTGCCAGTTGTACATTCTCTAAATACTGACTAGAAGGGGATGAATACTTATGCGGCCACCGTTCATGGAATCGCTTGGAGTGTTTAGTGTGCAGGTTAGGCCATGGTACTGACTCACCGCAAGCTGGTGAATCCATATACAGGAGCACTTCTACTTGTACTGCAGCCAATTGAAACCCCTTCACTACAGACATGTAATATCCATTTAAACAATGACTTTTCTTGTAAAAACCAACTGGTTACACCAGTGATGATTTAGGTGTCTCACATTAAAGGGAGTGAACAGTTTTGTGCTTTACATCTCTCTATTATATAAAAAAAAATCCTGCGACGAGACAAGACTTTTTGAAGAGATAATTTCAAGTCCCGCGAGAGGAGACTTTGGCCATGAGATTTTTTCAAGTCAAGCCCTCCTCTCAACCATATTCAACCAAGCACACGGTCCTCTCACCTCTCATTCGTGTGAATGTTTTTGACAGACACAGTTCCTGCTCTCTCAGCGCTTATAAATTTTAATGTTTTCCTCACTTTAAGTCCCCAATAAAAGAAGATGTATTATGTCCAAATCATATTGAAGAATTTCATCATGAAGGGTTATCAACAGAAGAAATGAGTACACGGGCAATCCTAGCACCGAGAAACAATGAAGTCAAATGAATTAACGGCAAAAATGTCGATCGATTACATTGAAAATTGGTTAAATGTGTATCAGTAGACTACGGTGAAACAGTTGGTCGTGATTGTGCGGAAAATGAAAACATCAACTTAGAATATCCCAAAGAAAATCTACAATCATTAACACCGTCCTGTCTTCCACCACACGAATTACTGTAGAAAGAAGGATGTATCCAAGAAAGGTAATGTAGTACATCTTCCGTGGATAACATTAGAAATCGTTTCATTTAATAGAGAGAAAGAAACAAAATTCAATCATGGGCAGTTATATGTTGCGTTGTCACGATGTAAGTCCAAACACAAAATCAAAATGCAGTGCTGCATTGATGAAAATGTAATTAATTTACACCACTTTCCAGAGATCCATTTTGTCTTTGAAATTAACCAGTATATTTTTTGTCGAACAATGTCAAAATAGCCAAATTCAATCCAATGTTTTAACATTGTATAATAATAAAATGTGAATATTTTGTATAGGCACTGGAAATCACTTGAAGGAACCCAACAGTTTCAAAGAGTGACCCATCAGATGAATTCGTGGGTGGAGCCTACAGGGGGCCTGGGTGGGCCAACTTGACCCTTACAAGAAACCAGACAGCTGGACCCATTGGACTGTCCTTGTGGGTGTCAGTCGAATTCATCAGGTCCTTAATTTGCAGAAAATACAAAGACACAAACTGGTTTTCTTACCCATGGCAGCGAGCACCTCTGTCATTTCCTGGCTGTACTCCAGATTCAGCTTAGGGATCTTCACTTTAAGATTTCGTACTTTGGATAGTTTACTGTAGAAATATTTGGGAGACAGTTGCTGCGCCAGGGCGGAAACATTTACTTGCCCGTTATGGGGCAAGACCACCATCAGACTCATGCCCTCTTTGAAGGGGAAGCTTGCTACCTGGAGACAAAGCAGAGAATGTCAGTAAATCAGCAGTCTGCAATTCAGAGTTGATAGGAAACCTGAGCCCACCCATATGCGACTTCTCAGAAAGGCTCTCAGAGGACATGAGACAAGCTCAGTTACACCTATATATCACATTAGCAGTGCGCAGCAGTTGGCAGCTACTCCTCAAAGGAATTTAGTAAAGTAGGTACAATGTGTAGCGAAGGAGCAAACGTGATGGCATTGTATTGAGAGCACAGAACAGGAAGCTGTTTATCTGTTTTACAGAAATGTATCATTGAACAAAGGAGATACATTTAATTAAATCATTTAAGAAAACTGTTAATCTCAATGTCTTTAGATCTGCATATACAAGAAATAGTTGGTTAGTTTTTTATTAAGTTTTAAGTATTTAGTAATTAAAGCTTATGACTGGATGAATGACAATTACCATTAGCATAGTTCTACCTTTTCTATGATTAGAAAAGCACCTTTCAGAACACAATTGCAGATTTTTTAATTCATCCATCTTATATGCATTTTATCCCAGGAAGCACAAGACGACCCTGCTCAGGATTAAACAGGCTTAGAAAATGGTACATATATTTTAGAAATAAATGGTTATGAAAGCTTTTGGTGAGTAAATTATAGGAAAATGCTTGCAATGGTTAATGAAGAATGAGGTGAAGAGGATTCCACCTGGGGTTTGAAGTCAAGTCACTTTGACAGTATGAATTGTTGATCATTTGCTGATGAAAAGCACATTTTGTTTACTTCAAGCATGGCTGCAATGTGCCTTTGTTTCAGTGATTATCCTGCTCCTTAAGAAGCCATCTTATGCCATCAACTGAGATGGTGCCAACAGTGTTGAATATATAGAGTATTGAGAAGAGGGAGCAAACAGTACGCTGGCAGCGTGAGCCCTACCATTAACTTTACCCTTGCTTATTTAAGTGTAATTCATTTATTTACAGCACTGAGATTTTGTTACATAGAGAAAAAAAAAGTCAGTAAACGTAATTACAATAAAAGAGTCTGAAAATCAAAGTAGTGCCAATAAAAGGCAGAATGTCTCTCATTCATGACACACAATATATGTCACGCTAATTACTGTTTATGAATTTGTGTTGAACACACTCTAAAGTGAAGTCAAGTAATCGAAAAGCGATATAAATACAAGTTCTTCAGTGAATTTCAGGTGATATAAAGCATAAAAAGTACAAACCAGGGTGGCACAGTACTTTGTGCTAATGCCTCATAGGTCCAGTGACTTGGGTCCATGTGTCACACGTCCAGTCACTGTCTGTGTGGAGGACACGTGTCCTTGACTCATCTATGTGGGTCTCGTCCCAGACAGGATAAACGCCGATTCAAACCTGGTCCCAGGTAAGTTTGACTTACTGGGTCCTACAATGGACTGACTCCCTGGCCAGGTTTGGTTTCTGTCTTGGACCCGATGCATCGGAGTTAGGCTACACAACTCTGAAATGATTTGGAACATTAAGCAGACTATTGTGGGACTGTGAGTGTGCAACAGCGGACCCAGTGATGGCCTGGCACTGTGTCCAGGGCAGTTTCCAGTCTTATACCCTGTGCTGCCAGGTTGGAGCCTTTCCCACTATACAGAATTGGACTGAGAATGTTATGCTACAAGTAGGAACAATTTAGTAATCCATACCTGTATACTGAATATTGATATTAAGTAGAATTATAACAGAGCACACGGACCTGCCAGAATTGAAAGGGGTGAAGTCCGCTCATATAATAACAATGAATATGAATTTTGAAAATGTAGGCACCATGTCTTGGTTGAATATTGTGTTATTTTAGTAAATGGTGGGGTGTATAGATGGAGTAAAATATCTGCACAAGGGGGGTAGTTCAGGACATCACCAATAGCACTATTCGAAAATGTCATAAAGGCGATTTAAAATGTATTCATTCAAAGAAAAAAGTGGTAAAAATGTTGGCATAACATTAGTATTGACTTATTATACAGTGGTTTTGAATAAATGTGTACCAAAAAGAATAAAAAGTAATTACTTTTACTCACTGAAAGCGGCCTCTTCCATTGCTGTCTTTCTATTACAATCAAAAAAACAGCATGTCCATTGTGGCTTTTTTTTTTTTATTAACTTCAAAAAGCAGTGAACATTAATTGTTGATTGGAATTGCAGAGTTAATGGAAAAATGCAGCTGGCATTTTTCAAAATGGAAGGTTGTACATTTTAGATTTATGTTCACATGTGGTGCAAACAGTAACATGAAGTGCGTGCTTAACCGAGTGCATGACGGTGGGCTGAATGTCACAGCATAGGTTATGTCAAATATAACATCATAATAGTTAGTGATTTGCAACACTGCATAAAGCCACTTTTGGACTCGTACATGTCTCAGAAAATTTTCCAGTTGAAAATAAGGGGGTGCATGGGTGTCTTTTGCAAATGCGATTTGCCTAAAGACAACCCACCATAAGAGAAAAAGAAGTACTTGTGCACTGCGTTTCTCAGGGAATGTTTGTGAATGTGGTCATCAGGAGGTGGACCCACGTCACATTGTGGAAGGCTCCACTGTCCTGTTCATAAGTGGAAGGGGTCAGGACTTTTGGACACTATTTACTTTATTACAAGCATTTACTGAGCTATTATCAAACAGCCTAAACTTACTGCATTCTTTACTCTTACATGTATGCAAAACAACATTGTCCATATTGTTTGCATTTTATTTAATCTGTAAAGAGTTAAGAGTCCATTTACTCAATCTAATCTTAATACATAATTCGCCTGCCTCCTCACTCACTCACTCACTCACTCACTCACTCACTCACTCACTCACTCACTCACTCACTCACGTCCGAAGCCAAATGCGCATATGCCTTCTGTGCAGCTGCTCAAGAAACCTTACGAGACCGACATCCAACCCCAACATTGCAGCAGGCAGCAGATTTACAGCCACAAAAATTCAAAGAGAAAGGCGACTTCGATTAAAGCTCTAGAGGCCCGAAAGGCGATTTTGACTACAGCTCGAGGCCTAATTACGCATTCATTCAATACACCTATATCAGGTTTGTGCTGCTTATACTTATTACTATTCCATATTGTACTGGAACATTCATCATTCAATATTATACTATAGGCCTGGAAAATTCATCAACTAATAGTACAAGCCTGTACAGTAATGAGTAAAGCAGACTACAATCATTACAAAACAACTTCTTCATTACTTATCATTTGTTCTTCATACACTGCTGACACAAACTCGTGCCCGTTTCATCTTACGTTGTCGAAACGGGCTCTTTGTCTAGTGTAATTTATAATATGCACATATACAGTATTTATTCCATATATTAACAGTCACATCAGAATAATCCAATCCAGGGCTGTAGCAGTAACTCAGAGGCTATCTTGACCAACCTCAGTTTCGGGGTAAACCCTGGTGGAGCACCAGTCGATCACAGTGCTCTCTCAGACTTACACCTGCAGCTTTGAATCACACAGCGCAGATTTAAAGTTATCCTTTAACCTGATAATACACAAGTTTTGGGGGCCAGCAGGCTACAGTACCCAAGGAAATATGTGCCCAGACATGAGGAAAAAGTGCAAATCTCTTCAACTACGTAGCTTTAAAATGTGTTTTCATATTAAGGTTAGCTTAAGACTCAAACAATAGACACTGGCAACTGTCACTACAGTTGTAGTAAACATTCAGGCACCTTTTACACATCCCACTTTATTTTTGTAAATGCTAGTTGTATATTACAATGTACAGAAATAAGCCATGTCTAATCTGTGCCCCACACAAGTTTTATTAACTTCTTTTCAAAATTTTCCATGCATCTTGTGATGGACAGCCGGCGTTTCAGTCTGGCCGGAACGTCCCTCAACCAAGAGAAAGAGCCTTTTTAGGGCAATACATCCCCCGGGACGCTAGATGGCAGCTCCCCTGGACGGAAATGGTTCCCCGGATTCCTGCTGGGCAGCATGGGACATGGAGTCCGGTTCTTCAGCTCTGTTGGGTGCCGTGGGTGCCGCCAGGGGAAGCGCACCAAGAACCCGGGAACTATTATGGGGACGTTAACCCGGAAGTACTTAGGAGTCACGAGGACGGAAACTAGCAGTACTTCCGGGACACCTGAAGGAGGCGTTTGACCTGGAGACGGAATACTTCCGGGTCAGAGACTTTAAAAGGACTATGGGAAACCAAAGCAAATCAAGCTGGAGTTGGGTGGGAGTGTGACGGAGCTGCTGGGAGTTGGAGGAGTGTATTTATTGTTATTGATTATTGTATTGATTTATTATTGGAGAATTGTGGAGTGTGCGGTGCTTTGTGCACTTTATTGAAGAAAATATTAAAAGAATCTTCTTGTGCTTTTACACGTGTGTCTGGGACGTCTGTCTTGTGGGTTCAACGGGGGGCTATAGAGCACTTTATTCCACAATCTATAACTGTAGCTGCAGTTACTAGCTTTATTTACAATTTATTATGATGCACAATGACCAGAGATCATTTATAAATGGAGAAAATAGAACTGTAATTAGAAAACTGCAAGCAAATTTGACTTGAGCCACACCACACAACTTTGTATTTATTGACAAAGGTTTAAGATGGCACTCTCAAATCTGCACAGGCTTTAAACAAATCCTCCATTCTTATTTTCAAAATATAGGGCCATGGGCACATAAGGTGCATTTGATGTCTGAACTTGGGAACACAAAGTCTTTCTCCCTGCAAACTCTGCCACAATACAATAACTTAAGGACTCATGGAAAGATTCCCACCTGGGCATCGAGGTGTCCATCTTCATAGTACTGCAGAGGGTATTTGGGGGCTTGCATCATGTCCACCAAAGAACTGTGCTGGCCATCCACATAAAAAGGTTCTTTGGTAGTGAATCTTGGGTCAAATCGATTCTTCCAAAGACCTGTGACAAGTAAACAAAGTGAGTGCTAAAGCTGTTCAGGGTCTGCACGAATGACAGTTGATGCATGTGTAGTTAAAATTCCCTCAGATTCCCAGGGAAAGACACCATTTGTCATCCCAACACATCTTTGTCCCCAAGGTTGAGCTCTATTGGATTTTAGGGTGTCAGACCACTCACCTTGGAAGTGAACTACATTAATCAGCATCATTGCAATTTCACCAGGAAGAGCGGAGAGGAAGTCTTTGATCTTCCCCTTGGTGGCAGCTTCTACCCACTTGTTGACCTCCTCCAAACTTTCTAGCAATAATGGTTCAGAATTGTAAACTTTCTTGGAGTCCTCTAAAAATTTTTGCTTCACTTGGAATTCTACAAACAAATATGAACAACAGTCAGCAAAGCCCATTTTAGAACTGTGGAAGAAGGTGGATGGGTGGCTGCGTGGGACAGACTCAGCCATAGAGGGCTGATCCCACCATGTGTGGAGTGTGAGTGCTCCCCCATCCAACATACTGCTTTATGGTAAGATGCAAAAATAGCTTAACTGTCACTGCACAATACAATGAAATATGACCGATGACAGTGTTGTCAAAATTTCAAACATCTGAGTTCACCTGAGTGGTTCAAAGGTATCCCTCAAGGTACCCAGTGGGTATGCCACAAACAGGTCAACTCACCTTTCTGCAGGTAGATTCGAGAAGCCACATGCAATGTGGTTTGGGTAAGATGGGTCTGAACCCTTCTGAACAAATCCTGGTAACAGGGCAAGTGCTGAACATGCAGCGAGCGTATGAGCATCGCTTCCGTCTCATTTTCAGCTCCTGTGGACACAAAATGTTCATATTAATGTGGGGTCAAGCACGGTCAGAAGGATGTGGCTGCTGACGTCGGGCTCAAACTCGTACCCAATGCCAGCTGAGACAGCCCTAATGCCATGCTCAGTGGAGACAGGATCACGTTGGGATGCTTGTCAGTGGGCTTCAGCTGCTGAAGCATCTCCAGGCCAAGTTTCATGATGGCTTCACCAAGGTAAGTGCTGAAGGGTTTTTTATCACATCGAGATCCATCTTCATTCTCTTCCGATGAACCTCCTGAGCAGTCACAGGGCCCAATGCCTGGGTTCTCTACCACCTCATCAGAGTGGGGCCCGGTCATATTTTTGGAGGCATCTGAAATGACACTTATGTCTGTTTCAGGTGGGGGCTCAGACATGGTTGTTGTAGAAACAGTTGTGGTGGGTGAAGTGGTGTAGAAATACTCCCATGGATCTGCTGTGGAGCTGAGTCCTGGAGGAGGAGGAGGAGGAGGAGGTGGTGGCTCTTCTTCATTGTCAACAGCAATGATGTTTGGCACTGTGGTCAGTGACTGTACAGAAGAAAAAAAAAAGGGAAACTCGATGAGGTAGATAAGGCAAAAAGACAGACGACAGACATTTCTATAAGATCTGCTGAGATGTGTCATGGGTTAAACACTGGGAGAGAGAGGACACTGCCTTAAGTGTGGACATACATCTGTCAGAGGCATGTAGACACCAAGTATGCAAGCAACATGACCAATAATAACCCATCAATAAATTACTTGAAGTGTGTATGGAGGGGCAGCCCTCTCTAAAGCTGTTCTTTGTGAAACAGACCACAAGCTGCCACTCTTTGCTTACATCTAACAACCATCATTGTCTTCCTCTAAAGTCCATCCACCCAACCCTTTTAGAACCAGCTTAATCAGGTTTTAGGACTGGAAAACAGGGGGCAAACTTGGCAGCATTGAGTGCAAGGCAGGAAACAGTGCCAGTACTTTGTGGGTTGTGTATACCCACATTCACTTAGACATGTCAGGTTTGTTCATCACAAAAGCACAGCAGAACATGCCAGCTTAATACGTACAACACCAGGATAAAGATTTAAATCTAGAACTCTGGCATGGTGTGGCTACTGTGCTGCCATTTCTGTCTCAGAAGATTAATGCAAAAAAGGGAGGCAATATGAGTAGTTAATTCAGTGACCCCCAAAAGTTCAAGGCTGGCTGCACAGGTCCATATGTAATAACAGTTATAAACTCTGTCAAAATACTGCAATCAAAAAAATCAATTTGTCCGTCCATTTAAGAATCTATTCTTTCAGGCCCAGGCCGGGAGTCTGTTATGACAACACTGGGAGGAATTGAGGAATCAGTCTTATATGAGATGCTAGTTCATCACAGGGCTCATTTCATGTACACTCTCACACTCTCGCTCTCCTATAAAGGGCATACTGTATTTAGAGTTCCCAGTAAACCGGTTCTGTACATCTTTGGCATGTGGAAGAAGAAATGAAAATGTTAAACAGGAAAAACAGCAGTGTGGTGCATTATAAATATGTGGCGACATACACTTAGTTTCCACTTTATTGCACTACAGGGCATTTGTAGTGTACTGGCTTAAGACTTCAAACCCCTGAGGTTGTTGGTTCAAATCCTGCTGCTGACACTATGTCACTAAGAGCTAGTCAATTGACCTGCCTGTGCTCCAATTTGGAAAAGAAAAGAAAATGTAATCAATTACATCTCAAATGTTGTATGCCGCCTTGGATAAAGGCATCAGCCTAAGAAGTAACAATAAAAATAATAATCATCATCATCATCATAGATACGCTGGTCCTCTAAACTGCCAATTATGTGGCTGCAATGCAGTATGTACAGCATACAGACATGATCAAGTGGCTCAGATGAGTTTGTCCAAGTATTGTCAAAGTGACCATGACTGTGGGATGATTGTTGGCATCAGAAGTGATGGTTTCAGCAGACTCAGTTAAGGTAACAGAAAGACCACAAACACTCATATGTCAGCTTCACGGTGTGCAGAAAGGAGTCTGTGAACAGTAGTGGTAGACCCTTGAAGTAGATGGCTACAGCAATACCAGACCACATCAGGGTTCCACTGCTGTCTTGTAAAAGCTGGAAGATAGGCCTACAGTGGGCATATGACCACCAAGACTGAATGGGTGAAGATGGGGAAAAAATGTGCCCATTCTGATGATTTCTGCTGTAACAGACGTACAGTGTGGTTAGCATTTGGCATAAGCAGCATGAATCTATGGATCGATCCATCCTGTCTTTAATCAACAGTAGAGAATGTTGGTGGTAGTGTAACAGTGTAGGGGAATGTTCGCTTTGAACATGTTACATCTCTCAAGACCAACTCAGTGCCACTTCAATGTCATGGACAAACAAAGCATTGGCACTGACTGTGCATTCCTTAATGGCCACGGTCTCCAATTTTTCAAATGAATACTTCCAGCAGGATAATGCGCCATTGTCACAAAACTCGATCATCTCAAGCTGTTTAAACAAATGTAACAGTAACTTTGGTGTGCTTCAATGTCCTGCACAGTCCTAGATTGAATATGGTACATTTGGGAGGAGGCAGAGCAAGCGATCTGTAGCATAAATGGGTAGCTAAAGGAACCATGTGACACCATGGAGTCTGCATCAAAAAAATGTTTATAGGGTCCCTGCTGAACCCATGCCACTGGAGAAAATGGGGCTCTAACCCTGTACTAGATAGATATGGCTAATAGACTGGCCACTTAGTGTATATAAGAGGTTGTTTTGTTTTTGTGTAGATGTCAAATGGACCCAATGGTTGAAAGTTCAACTAAATACAAACAAGAGAAAAAAGAAAGGAAAAAAAAATTAACAAAACCAGTTGTTAAACCTGTGCCACCAAATACAGGGTTGCTGTGAGCTGGAACATATGTGGGCAGGACTGGGGACAAAGAAGGAACAAGCCTTGAGAGAGCCAACTGCTTATACTTCCTCTTTTTAAATTTATTGTCACACTCAGTTTGAATATTCAACACTCTTTTGAAATTTTGCTTGCCTTGTGAAGCACCATGTGACACTGCATTATGAAACAGAGAATGTGTGACAATTGGGAGGTAGGGTGGCACAGTGGTAGCGATGCTGCCTTACTGATCTAACATCCTGAGTTTGAAACGCACACCTGGTACAATTTGCAGGTTACCCATTGTGTCTGTCAGGGCTTTATTATTGCAAATGTGTAGCATTAAATGATGTCTGCTATTTTTCAAGTTGAAGTTTTCTTCACAAACATGGTATATATTAATTTGCCGCATAAAAAAGTATTCTAAATAAAGCCATTTTTAAAATAAATTTTAAAAACACCTTGTCTGTTCTTGCAGCTTACAATGAGAATAAAGAGTACATAGGTCTATAAGTGAATAAAAAAGCCTCAAAATTAACTGAGTATTTCAATTTTTCAAGCCAAAAAGTGGCACACATATTGCAAAACAGAATATCCATGTTAATTTAAGAAGGTAAAAAAGCTAAATATTATGTGATTCATCCATTTTAAAAGGAGGTTAGCTGTGCTTGTCACATCACAAACTACTCTGTTCGTCTTCCTCCGTGATTATTTTTCAGCCCCACAGACAGATTCCTCGCCACAGCCGGATGAACACATAGACAGGACTTGGCCCCAGGGGAGTGGATTCTCCTTGGAAAGTCATCACCAAGTACCCATTATTGAATGTTGAAATGCAGATATGAATTGATGTCTGTGTTCTGTAGACAACTAGATGGTAATAACTGAAATAGGCCCATTTATGATTCATTGTATTCTTTCACTAAACATATGCTTATTTCTTTCTGCCGACCGCTGCTACACTGATAATGCGTGTGTATACTTCAGTAAGAGAGAATATAGGGCAGACATACACTATGTAATCAAGTGACAACAACTGAACAGATAGACATCCATTCATCAATCTTCCTAATCTGCTTAATCAGGGCAGGGTCGTGGGACAACTGATGCCCACCCCAACTAGCATCTGACATAGGCCGGAGCAGTCCCTGGACAGGGGACCAGTCCATGGCAGGGCTAACACACATGCACTACTTATGCAAAGCCAAAGTCACCTAATCTGTGTGTGTTTGGACTGTGGGAGGAAACTGGAGTACGTGGGGAGATCATGCAAACTCCACATATCCACATGAACCCCAGTCTCCTTCCCTGCATGAAAGCAGCACTAACACTGCACCAACTTGCTGCCCAATAATAGTATTATTATTGAGTGCTATCCTCAATACGTTCGATTGTTTACTCTTTTAAAGTAGAATGGCACGCCTCCAATGGTATGGCAACTTGATCTACAGAGACGAAACACACCTCAACCCACAGGAACAAAAAAAAAAAAAAATCACTGGCTTGCTTGGTTAATTGAAAATATGCGTGAAGTCAATGCCATTCAAGGACGATGTCCAGAATCAGAACAAGTAGAAAGCAATGTGACAAAAAGTGGACCGTGTGTCAACATGGGACAAATGTTAGGAAGAAGAATGATCTATTCATATATTTTTCTCTGCTGTAGGCACAATAATAATGATAATAATAACCTTTTCATCTTCCAAAGTTGCTTATCCAGGGCAGGGTCGGAGGGCAGCTGCAGATTATGGCAACAAGAGCTGGCCAAAAGGCAGGAACAACACCAGGACAAGGTGTCACTCCATCGCAGGGCAAACACAGACACATAGGCCACTTTAGCAGCGTCAGTTTCCTATTATATTATCTGAGCGTGCATCTGTCTGTTGTTACAAACCATGGCACCATAGAACCACTGCAGTTACTGTAAACAGAACTGCAGAGGCAAAGCAGGATTATAAGATGAATATAAACAGGTGTGGGTGGATATAATTCCACTCATGACGGCAGCCGTGAGCTGATAAGCCAACAGAAAATGTATTCTGACCTCAAGAAAAATAGTTCCAAGAATTGGAAATAAAACAATTATTTTTACTTTTCTTTCATTATCACAAGGCTGCTTCACAAATGCAGAAGGCATATTTTCTTAAATCAAAATCTTTGCTGTTATAAAGTGGACATATTAAGTTTGAAGTCTTTTTCATTCTCCTATGGATTCAGTTACCATCCCCATACAGTAAGCCCCATTACAAGCTGCAAGAAAAGACTAAACATTTCACATTTAAATACACATTTATGTGGTAAATTAATAGATACCATATGTGTGAAGAAATTAACCTTGAATTGAAACAAAAATGAACTTATTGTTTAAGTTAGCTGGCAATGCTCAACTGGCTATGTTTTGTGAGTGAGTGGAATGTTTGATGGACTGGTGCCCCATCTAGGGTTGGATCAGACCTTCCACACAATGCTGCCAGGATAAGGCCCAGTCCTCCATTACCCTAAAATGGATTATACAGCAGTTAGGCTATGATTAGCACTCCCTTCCAAAGGCCTAATCTGGAGTCAATCAGTAATCTGCCTTTAAAGTTTTTGGAATCGTCACAGAAAACATGCAAATACCAAGTGGGGGATTGAAGCTAAACCAGGGTCAATGTACCCAAACCAGTGCACCATCATGCAGCCCATGAATGATGCGGTCTCTCTCTTTAGATCTGTACAGTAGGCAGCCTCCTGGACCAGGCCACAAAACACCAATGAAAACAGAAAATTGGCTACAGGAAGCTCAATAAAATGTTCAACATTTCTACCTGAACAGAGCAGTTAGGCATATGAATTTATTTAACTTTGTTCTTTCGACAGTGAGAAATGTCTCAAGGGATGACTGCTGCAGAATCTCCTACAGGGGCAGTCCACAGTGGGAGATGACAAACAGCTAAAAATGGGCTCCATGTGGCTCTCAAAAACAGGTGACTTTAACTGACCAATGGCATGCTGTGTCTGCTTTACACAGCACTTCAACAGCTGCTCAATACATTCCCTTGAGCTGGCACATGTGAACTTGTGGGAGTTCATCTGGCTGAAAAAAGTTGCAGGCATGGACAGAGTGGACTTCAGGCTGGAGTGTGTAGTATCTTTATGGAGTTTGTGTGTTGTCCCTGCATTAAAGTCGATTTTCTTGTGCTGCTTTCTACAAATAGCACATACTGTACTGGCAGGAGTTCTGACTGGCCCGGTTCCACATGTAAGAACTTGAAGGAAAGCGTCACCCGTATGCTGATTGCATTTAATGAAAATAACTGGTATCTGCATACTTAGACACACACAGAAAAAAATGAGTGGAAATTTTTCTTTTTTGCTTTTTCGTTGTTTCATTTTTAGTTCTTTGCTACCAGTTCCTTCCAGCTTCTTTAATATTTGCATACACATTCTTATAGTGCTTTGAATAGTGAGAAAAGCGCTAGATAAATGTAAAGAATTATTATTATTATGGACCCAAGCATCCAGGGCCATTAGCCTAAACTGCTTCATCTTCAATGTACTCATGACTTTATTTTCCATGAAAAAGCAAATATGACTTGCACAAAACAAAAAGAAAACCCAAATGATCAAAGCAATGTATTTAAAAATGTTTTGAGTTACGTGTATGACAAAATAGACTGAAACAAGTCCCGGTTTAAAAAGTCACCACAGTCTAGTTAAACGTCTTTTCATATCCGCTTTGATTCCAGCAGGAACTAAGCAGCTGTGAACTTCCATATGTGGATTCTGGAACTGTCAGGAAAGAAATATAGTGGAAATAAAACAAGAGGCAGGGTTAGTCTCGTTTAGTCTTGTTCGTGATGTTAGCGGGAAAGCAGCATTGAAGAACATTTGTCAAGTTGTGCCAACTAACTACACTGCATTATATATGAGGCAGAGAATAAAATAAAGTTACCTTGGCATAATGCAAAAAATATCAAGAGTGCCCATAACAATAAAAAATGGTCATAGGTTTGTGGTAAATCTGAATAATAAAAAATAAATTAGGTTCTTCACAAAAGTAAAAAGAAAAATATCTCATGAAAGAGAAAACTGGTATAAAATCACAAGCAGAGGAAATGCTCTGTAAAACAAACAGAGATAAGGCCCTGCCTTTTAAAGAGCTTCTTTCCTAAAGGCGTTCCAATGCCATATACAGTACGTTTGAAACAAGCAGGCCGACATTTAACTGAGCATTACACAGGAGATCTTGTATACGGGTTTCTTGGAATGCAGTGACTTTGCCGCCTGTTCTTGTGTCCTCTTTCTGCCACTGTAAGGACAGACAGGAGGTGATCTTATAATCCCTCAATCACTTGCACTGTATTCTGCCTTTGCTTTGCTATACGCTAACTTCATTTTTGAAAAACCCCAGAATCTCAATTGTAATACAATCCTGTCCTGCACCAGAAAACATAATTAAAATCTGACGGGAATAAAACAGAGGAAGGGAATAATCTTACCAAGTTATTTCTTTGAGGGGAAAAAAAAAACAATTTTTGGAAAATACTCTACAAAAGAAGATGCTACATGGTACAATGAAGGAAAACATCTTTACAGCCTCACGAGGGGATGCTTTTTTCGTATTCCTATCTATGCATTTGTAACCAGCTACTGGTGTTTATAGCTTTATTAAGGTTTTGGTAAATATTCCAATTAAGCTTTTTGAGATCAGTCAGTGGTGCAGTGGGTAGCGCTGCTGCCTCGCAGTTCGGAGACCTGGGGACTTGGGTTCGCTTCTCGGGTCCTCCCTGCGTGGAATTTGCATGTTCTCCCCGTGTCTGCGTGGGTTTCCTCCCACAGTCCAAAGACATGCGGTTAGGTGGATTGGCGATTCTAAATTGGTGTGTGGGTGTGTTTGTGTGTGTCCTGCGGTGGGTTGGCACCCTGCCCAGGATTGGTTCCTGCCTTGTGCCCTGTGTTGGCTGGGATTGGCTCCAGCGGACCCCCGTGACCCTGTGTTCGGATTCAGCAGGTTGGATAATGGATGGATGGATGGATGGTTTCTAATTAATCAATCAATAGATGAAAAAGATAGGCAGAAAATTCTGAAGAGGTATATCCACAACATAGCTAGACTTAAAGAAATATATCATTCTGTAGATGTCTCTAACCAGCAGTAGCCATTTCTAATAAGCATTATTCTTCTTTTTCTCTTGGCTGTTCCCGTTAGGGGTTGTCACAGCAGATCATCATCTTCCATATCTTCCTGTCCTCTACATCTTGCTCTGTTACACCCATCACCTGCATGTCCTCTTTCACCACATCCATAAACCTTCTCTTAGGCCTTCCTCGTTTCCTCTTGCCTGGCAGATCTATCTTTAACTTCTTTTTCCCAATACACCCAGCATTTCTCCTCTGCACATGTCCAAACCAACACAATCTCGCCTCTCTGACTTTGTTTCCTAACTGTCCAAACTGAGCTGACCCTCTAATGTACTCGTTTCTAATCCTGTCCATCCTTGTCACACCCAATGCAAATCTTAACATCTTTAACTCTGCCACCTCCAGTTCTGCCTCCTGTCTTTTCTTTAGTGACACAGTCTCCAACTGATGTAACATAGCTATCACTATCATCTTGTACATCTTCCCTTTCACTCTTGCTGAAACCCGTCTGTTACAAATCACTGATGATACTCTTCTCCACCCACTCCACCCTGCCTGCACTCTCTTTTTCACCTCTCTTCCACAATTCCCGTTACTCTGTACTGTTGATCCCAAGTTTTTAAACTCATCCACCTTCGCCAACTCTGCTCCCTACATCGTATTCTGTCTTGTTCCTATGGACCTTTATTCCTCTCCTCTACTCTCTAGAGCATATCTCCACCTCTCCTCAACCTGCTCCCTGCTCTTGTAACAGATCACATGTTATCCACAAACATCATAGTCCACGGGGACTCCTGTCTAATCTCGTCTGTCAACCTGTCCATCACCACTGTAAATAAGAAAGGGCTCAGAGCCGATCCCTGATGTAATGCCACATCAACCTTAAACGTATCCATCACTCCTATCACAGACCTCACCACTATTAAACTTCCCTCGTACATATCCTGTACAACTCTTACGTACTTCTCTGCCACTCCCGACTTCCTCCTACAATACCATAGCTCCTCTTGAGGCACCCTGTAATATGCTTTCTCCAGGTCCACAAAGATGCAATGCAACGCCTTCTGGCCATCTCTATACTTCTCCATCAACATCGTCGGAGCAAGCATCGTATCTGTGGTTCACTTTCTTGGCATGAAACCATACTGCTGCTCACTAATCATCAACTCCCTTCTTAACCGAGCTTGCACTACTCTTTCCCATAACTTCATGCTGTGGTTGATCAATTTAAACAATTCTAACAAGCATCATGAAATAACAGATATTCCAAATCAGATCAGTAGCCAGCATAGCTAACCAGTTAGTTACAAAGACAGATACTCATGTAGGCGTTTCTACACAGATCTGACGAGATCCCTAACATGAATAGATTAGCATTTACTGACATCAATTATCAGTTTATCACTGATTCAAGTGGGAAAGAAGTGATTAGAAGCCGCAATTTATGCTCATAAGAACAAAACCTAATCGTTTTTTTGAAATCGAAACTTTCATTAAAAAAAAAAAAAACTGAGCCAAGTAAGCAGGTTATGCCAAACGTACTCACAAAATATACTGGTCTGTTCATACAGGCAAACTAGGCAATTGCCTTGAGTGGCACTTGAACAACAACAGCTAAATGTCCCATTCTAACTGGCAGGACCTTGATGGCAGGGCACGTCATCTTACAAAGTTCCCTGTTATCATGTCAAACAGCTGAGGAATATTTCTGTCCCACCTCAGGCTGCCCACCCCAGACTCTATGGCACTGATGCCAGTTATAATCTGTGAGGTGAGACAACAAAGTGTAGCCCGTTTAAAAAAAAAAAAAAAAAAAAAAAACTGACTTGCCAATACCAAATACCTAATTGCCAATACCTCTTGAATACCAAAACGAGAGACTGTTAAAAGAGCAGCCACTCCAAAAACACAATGACTCCTTTTTAAAACACATTATCTCCAACTCAGTTGGCAAGGATGGTAATCCATCATCATCAATTCATCAACTTGGTAATTCCATAGGAAATCTTTCTTTGCTACAAATAACAGTGGATGTAGAAGGCTCTTTTCCCCAAGGACAGTGATAACAGCCACATCTTAATCAAAACAGAGACTGATTAGCAGCTAAAAGTACAAGGTGAGGACATTTTGAATGGCAGTACAATGCCACTGGACAGGCTTAATGGACTGGTGACAATACCCAAAGAGCAAGAACTGGTGCTGAAATTGGCCTGGTGTGCATACTTTTGAAATTAATGTTCTAATACTGATTACTTTAATAATAGTACTAATAATCCTTTTCAGTCTTTGGCAGTGTGCGGTTTGTGCAGAATTATTTTCCTCTACAGATTTTCACTTTTTGTCTGTACAAGAGAGAGATTGTGCATTACTAAGAGATTTCCATTATCATCAGCAGCCATACCACATGTACATCAGAACAGGTCATCCACCTGAAGCTAAGCATGTTTGGGCTCAGCCAGTACTTGGATGGGAGAGCATCTAAGAGAAGCTTGGGTTGCTGCTGGATGAGGTGTTGGTGAGGCCAGCAGGGGGCGCTTTCCCTGTGGTCTGAATGTGGATCTCAATGCCCCAGTGCAGTGACAGGAACACTGTCGGTGGTCATAAAAGATTCCCAGGCAACATTCATAAAGAGTAAGGTGTCCTGGCTAAATTTCCCACCACGGTCTAGTCATTCTGGCCCCCTAATTGTCCCATTTCCAATCTCTATCTCTTACCCCTTCACCACCTAACAGCTAATGTGTGGCGAGTGTACTGGTGGAAAAATGGCTGCCGTCACATCATCATCCAGTGGTGATGAGGTGGCTCCCCACTCACAATATAAAATGCTTTGAGTAGCGAGAAAAGTGCTATATAAATGAAAATAATTAATAATATTAAAGACTCAAAAATCTTGCTGGGCTCAAGCTGACCAACACATAAGAGTGCTTAAAGCAGATAACCCTTAGTGGTATAATTTTGTACCTGTATGTCCAGGAGTAGGTCTTGGATGGCATATATCAATTATGTGTTATTGAATTTGCAATGTCACAACCAGCGAGATCCTACAAAAGCTGATAAACCGAAATATAAACTTGTATATATAATTGACAAAGGGGGCAGCACAACTGTGTTTTGCCAAGATTTGCACATGGTAAGCACCATACCTGCATACAGAACATGGAGAATTGTTAAAGCTGTTTTGTGACTCTTTGCTAATATTTATGTTCCTTCTTACTGACGTTTGTTGACTAGCGCCGTCTGTGCCACTATAGGAGACAGTATATTGATTCCATTCTTTTGAAAGCTTAGCCTCCTTTACATTAACCCTGAGCCTCTCTTGGCCTAGGAATTTCATGTAAAAATGAAGATGATCTGTAACTTTTGCGTTTCTCAGGTTAAACCGTTATGATCCGATGTGCGGTGTTAAGCCTGAAAAACGCTTGGTACATTATTCTATTGCCATCTACTGGATAAAAAAATATCATGCTACAAAAAAATCATGAATATTTCTATGCGTTTTGCATCTAAATGGTAACTCCTCGATTTCATGAGCGGAGCAGGGCCTTCAACCAAAACAAAGAATAGCATGGAAACGAGATGCTGTAAAGCCAGTTTTAGAACAAACTGAAACTTAACTTTCAGTTGAATCAAACTACAGTGAGGACCTTGTGAATTGGTAATCAGACATTGACACGGACAGTGAAACTGGTGCAAATGGAAATGTACCATCAAAACTCCGTGATATGCCCGGTGACTTCAGTTGCTTAGAGATGCAGCGGGGTACAGTACCTATGTGGCAAAAAGTCAAAACTATTGTGATCAAGTGGAAGGACAAGAAAGATGTTAGCCCCCTAAACACTGTTCACAATGTTTGTGTAAGGGAAAAAGTGGAAGTCACTAAGCCTTGTACTGTAGTAGACTACAACAACATAGCAGGCAGTGCCCCTCATGTGGATCAGGCAGTGCCATTCTGTGCAAGCAACAGAAAAAATAAGAAAAGTGAATAAAGAAACACACTTCTACCGTCATGGTTGCAAGGTCGGGTTGGGAGTTGGTGACAGTTTTAAAACAAGTCACACGAAGGACATGTACTAAAACTGCACCAATGCATCAGTGGACACTAGGCATGCCTTTAATACTGGATTTATATTGATGGTTTGGTATTTCATGTTATTGTTACACGCAATAGTATTTTTTCTTGCCCAAAAAAAGTCAATGCTTTTTATTTGGTTTTCTGGGGGTAAACATACGCTAAGGAGATGAAGTCCTTGGTTTGCTGATAAGCCAAGCGAATGAAGTGACTTACATACTGTAATCCCAGTTTAAGATGTTATGAACTACCAGTCAGTTGTAACTTCTTTTAAAGTAGTCAGACTGCTCCTTTCTCCAGAAGTATGGGCAAACATCTCATTCAGACGCAGTGTCGTCTTTGTTGTGCTTTTCAGTATTTTCTACATCTACACCATAATGAATGGAGAGAGGATGCAATGTAGAATCGGGGGTTAGGGGTTGATAATATTGCAGCTTGACTCTGCTTCTTCTATACTATTTAGGTTCTTCTTTTAGTTCCCCCTATCTCACAGCCCCCTAGTACAGCATGTTTCCGTATGCAGAACCTCACAGGTACAGTACATTGAGACATACTGTATATACTGAGTGGATCTGTACAGCTAACAATTAACCAAACTGAATTTCTCTTGGCTTCCACATTATTAAAATGTGTGAATCAATGTATTGATTTTTACTTTGTGACCTCACCCACCACTGCCTATTGTCCATTTGTTGCAAAAGCTTCAGATTCGTCAAAAATTAAGATCTCTGGTTTTCGATGGATCTCGATGTTTTAAGGTCCTCTGATATCTTGATGATGGGTGTGTGTCTGACTGTGTGTCACGGTTTCTTGAGGACAGTCTACATCTAAAACAGCTGGATGGAAAAATACCAAACTCGAAACTTAAGACTGTTATGAGATGACGATGTGCTGATTCATTTTTGAGCCAAATCACACAAGAGAAAGACGCACTGTAGAGGAACCCTCAAAAACCGTCATTTTGCAATTTATTGTAAATTCTTCTCATCAATTGCTATCGTAATGACCTATTTTATGATCAGAAAGATCAGCATCAGAGCGGTAAATAATTACTGAAATGTAATTGAATAGTTTGGGTAACTTGTTTCCTGGGGCGCTAAGCTTACTGACACTCACGTATGAATTTTTTTCCCCTATAGATTTGATACACAAGAAATAAAGGAGCTGCTAATCTTAAAACTGCAAACTGCATGACCAGCACAGGTGTGCTATCAGGGGTCAGAAAGTAAGGGGATATTACGAAAACTGAGGGAGCACTTAAATTAAAATTTCAGAATTGCATTTATGACCATTCTTGTCTACTTTTAACACTGCAGTTTGATGTATCATCCTTTCAATCCACTCGCTATTATAGGATTTGGAAAAGCTAACCAAAATGTTGCCTTCAGTTTAGAATGTTGACATTAGAAAACACTGCAATGATATCAGGAGGTTACAGGCTTCATTTTTGATGGGTATTTTACTCCCTAGTAAAGAATGGAACACAAAGTGGGAAATAATGAGCACACCTGGCCTCTGTGCATCAAGGAAAAAAATACAGTAAAGAATAGCTTTTTCCAAACGTAACATATCATCTGAATTAATTTCCATCCTGAGGAATGGAAAGACAGAATCAGAGAAAATGATTAAAGTAGAGGAGACTTACTGATATGCTTTGACGGGAAAAACACAACAGCAACAGGGTTAGAAGGTGTGCCCTCATGGCGTTACTTTATGCCTGCAAATAAATAAGATGATTACTAGAGACATGGAACGATAATAATTCAACACCCTCTCATATTATAATTAAACTTTGATCTGTTTCCATCATACTGCCTAAACAGAGGGCTACAATTTTGATTTGGTTTGACTGCTAGACACACCAAGCTTGATAGGGGTGATTAAACCGAAGTTGACACATCTGAAGTTGCCAATAATTGCATGGAGGGAATCCTGACAAACAAAATAAGAACAGAACAGAAAGAATAAACCTAACAATATCTGAAGTAGATAGCCACATTAATCAAAATGCTCAAGAGCCCAGATGTCATTGTCCATGGCTCAAACGTCATCTTCCTCACTTTCGCTTCCTGTATGTCAAGAGTTGCAACATTAAAAGACTGCTCATTCACCCATTTTCTGTACCAGCCTATGCCAAGTCAGGGTCATGGTGTTCTGAGCTTATGCCGAGAGCACTGGTGCAAGACAGGAAGCAGCACAGGGACTGACGTCTTTGCAGAGCAACATACTCTTGTTCAGAAACAAACAACCAAACTTGTACATCTTCGGGACTTTGATGGTAAACCCACACAGATGCACCGAAAGTGACCAGGCCAAAACCTGAGGGCCGTCTCCTGAAGCTTACATGTAGCAGCACCAAACACCGTTCCACTTTTACGATTTGACATTTAAATATTATAATCAAAAATAAGTATTGAATGGCACAAAGTTAATGTGGTCATTAGACAAACAAAAATAACAGCTACATAAAAGACCTTCTGCTCCATTTACAATATATTATGCAAACTTTTTCAGTGGGTATTTCTCCACAATTTGGACTTTGTTCATTAAAGGGACCAATACACAAAAAAAAAAAACCCAAACATTTGAATCAGGGCACTGACTACAAAGGTCCCCATACATAGAGGTGATGGCATCATTGAGCAATACCGATCCAGACCTCAGAAAGTCGTCACAGATCAGGTATGCCACTGGACGAGAGTCACCTAAAAATGGCAAAAGTAAAGCTTAGGGAACTTTTTAAAATGGATGCCCTCAAAAATATATGAAGAAGTTTCACCCTTGAGTTCTTTTGAAAGACCACTTTTACTAGAGCCAAAGCACAACGTGAGTAGTGAGAATTTGTGGGTCTTTAGCTGGCCAGAATTGATGTATATCTTGGACTGGTCATTGACCGCTAGTACAGAAATTGGCATGACTGTCTCAGACAGATTAAAAGAATGGTTCCCCTTATTTAAGTAATTCATGGGATTATATCTTGTCAGCACAGATCCAGCAGTTCATCGGTGATTCATTGTCAAACATCAGGAAGTCCCACGGAAACCAAGTCAAAGTGAAGCTCTAAGACTTTGGTAGTTTAAAGGATCACTATGATTATCGGTCTGCGCTGAGGACACTGGGACTTCATGGGGTTCAATTAAAAAAACAAAATGGATCAGGCCGTTTCAGTAAATTCAAATCAGATACCACACTTACTATTGTGAATAGTTTGAGAATGAGATCCCCATCTACAGAACTAACCTGGACCTCAGTTCCCATAACTGACATATTTGTCACTCAGTCTGAAAGACTTCAAGTAGTTTTCTAAATTAATGGAACCATATGGCTTCTGTACCAAATGAAAGCACGTAAAACAAATCACAGGTAAGCTACTCAGGAAGATCACTTCAAATGAATTCAAAAGAAAGGAATTCTGATGTGAAGTTTCATGTTTCAGTTATTCAGTGGGACTCATAATAGAGACTCCTTGAGCTTTTGGGCCATTTAGACAGCAGATCTCAGCTGAGGTATCCAGGAAAAATACTTCAGATAGATTCAGAGCCAAATTCTGTGGACGTTAGAAATTTAAACATTTTGTAGATCTCCACATCCAAAATGGACCTTGGAAAGATCTCACATGGGAAGACCATTTAATCCATTAATGTCACTTGGTCAGCTAAAAACTAAATTCTTCCAGAACTTCTTGCCACTGATATTACTCCAGAGGCTTTAAGTGAACCCAGGAAAATCCATTTACTGGGGTCCACTCAGAAGCTCAATGAAATTAAATCAGGAATACAGAAAGCATTATCACCACCATCTTGTGGATGAAGGAAGTGAATGGGTTGCGGAGTAAACTAAGAAATGGGGTGTTCAGATCCTTCTGTTCTCTAGGAAAGAAAAAGCCTCAAACCTTTCTAATGACAATGACAAGGAACAAACCAAAGACAGGGCTGCCAACCTGATCCCGTTTCACAGTTTCAGCATATACATTTTGATGAACCCCAACGTACATGTCTTCAACATCTGTTCACCCACCAAGCTGTGCTTGCAATGCAACCTGCGCATGTTACACACACAAGAAATATTCAGTATTTTAGAAAAATGAAAAAGTAAGAATACCTTTAGCACAGCGAAGCCTCCACTCTGTGTACCTGCAACTTGCTGTGAGCCAAACGCTACTGGATGTTATTGGTGAACTTCCAACCTACAGAACTGAGCTGCCTACTCAACTCGCAGGCTGTTAATGCACAACTTCCATTGATTGCGGTTTATTTGTCATTGTTTTAGTAAACATTGACGATAAAGTTAAATATTAGCTGGAGATTAAAATTCACAACACTGACTGAACCAATAAGTTCAATAAAAGTATAGTATTTTCTAGACCTTTAGAATTACCTGAAGCATTAAAAAAATGGATAAAAAAAACACAAACAATACTCACTGAAATCAACAGACGATGACAGGCAGCCAAAATGCAATGTTCAAAGCAGCACAAGAAAACTTGTAGGCATACTACATAGACAAAGTAAGTGGAATGCAAATTTCATTTATTGTACTATTCTTCCTGTAAATGAGTGTAGCCTGCTGTGGTCTCTCTGTATGTCTTGAATGATGCCAAGGTGCACCCAAGAGATTTCAACAACTGTGCATTTATGAAACACATGGAAAGAATATATAAGGAGCCTAAAAAGGAAATGCCCCCCTACCACACCCCCAAAATAACAGTTCTAATTCCCCTGCTGAGCTATCCTGATACGGTTTTGAAACCCTGTCTGTGTGGTGTGGTAGCTCTTTAAAATGTCACCTAAACCACTTATCTCCCTTTGCATACCCCAATTAACATCCAATCTCTAGACAAATTACTCAGTGGCTTAAGGAAGGCTTTAAATCTCCTCATTCAGGGTAACTCTTAGATTTTCTGACTTGTAGCTCTGTCTGAAACAAGCTAACACTCTCTCCAGTAGGATGTTGTGCCCTCGCATTCATTAGCATTGTACACCTTTAAAAGAGATGGGGCTCCAAGCTGAATACTTTAAAGGGTCAGTAAGGTCCAATTCATCCCAGTCACGTCCCATGTGTTACCCTTTAGTGGCTCAGTGAAAAAGTACTGGTCACTTGCCTGTGCTTACTGGGTTCACCTAGAGTGTGGTCCCCTTTTCACTGGCTGGGGTGGCAGGTCAGCTATTAGTGTGGCTTCTCACTCACTCTCTCTGTGATGCCACTCGTGATTTTACTATTTTAGCACCCCTGCTGGGGGCATGGTCTGCCATACCCTAATATGCTCTCTTTGTCTACACTGGTGTGTGCAGATGCTCTCTTCCAGCCAGCAAGAAGCAGGCGCTTTCATAGAGGTTTTATTTGGACTAAATGGGTGCGGCCCTTGTCCCTGATACTCACTTAAAACAAAGTTGTTTTTTTTTTTTTACAACTTCATTTTCCTTATTTTCTTCTTTACACCACGTCAAACAAATCCTGCAGTGTATGGGATGGCAGGACATTCTAATAAATCCTCCCATCAGGACAGCTAGCCCAAACAAAACCCAGTGAGTGTAAAATCCAGGAACGTTCATGTAAATTACATTGTGTTAGACAGTGGAAACATGAAAGCCTTACATAAGAACACTCCAATAAAGCATAATTATGATTAGGAACATCTGAATCACTGCATTTGGAGAGCAAAGAAAAAGGAAAGGTGGAGGGGCGGCAGAAATGTCTGTAAAAAGTCCTATTTAAAATCCTGCTTTATATTAAAGGTTTAGGCTGGTGGAGGTGTGGGGGATATTTTATTGGCACACTTTGGGCCCCTTACTACCAATTGAGCATCATTTAAATGGCCCAGCCTACTTGAGTATTGTTGCTGACCATGTCTATCCCTTAATGACCATATTATACTCCTCTTCTGATGGCTGCTTCCAGCAGGACAATACACCATGTCATAATACTCTTGAACATGACGATGAGTTCACTGCACTCAAATGGCCTCCACAGTCACCACATCTCAATCCAATAGAGCACCTCTGGGATGTGGTAGAACGGGAGATTCACATCATGGATGTGCAGCCGACAAATCTGCAGCAACTACGTGATGCAATCATGTCAGTATGGAACAAATTCCCTGAGGAATGTTTCCAGAATCCTGCTGAATCTGTCAAGCGAAGAATTAGGGCAGTTCTAATGGCAAAAGAGGGTCCAACACGGTACTAGCAAGGTGTACCTAATAAAGTGGCTAGTGAGTGTATAGAATGTCTGACTATCTGTATGTTCCCTATACAATCCTGCACCTTTTGATCGATCTGAACCAAATTTTGCATAGTTGCTCTTTACGAACATATGGACAAAACAGACTACTTTGGAACCCAAAATTTTGATCCTGGGGGTCCCAGTGTTTTTTTTTTCCCCTGTGTGCTACAGTCTGTACACCAATGCCACCTGCTGGTCAACAATAAGTGAAATATCTGAACAGACTGACGCCAAACTAGAAAACAAAATGACCAGACCACATTACATAACAATACTTACCTGAGTAACACCACCTGCTGCTTCCATCCACTGTAATCTAAAGGGCAGTAAAATGAGCCTTTGCAGGTGGGTTGTTGGCTGAAGCTTGTTCGAGAGTGAAAGCACAGCAAAACACAAAGGAAAACCAGAGGGCTGTTATTTAACTCCTGCTTTTTTGGCTTTTCTTCTTAATGTACGCATTATAACTGTCCACCATGTCAGCAACCATTATTATTACCCAGCAAGGTGTTACCACAATTCTGGAAGCCAATCAGACCTCAAAAGAACAAATTCTCGACTCATGAGGGTAGAGACATTGATAGAGAGGCAGTGTGGATAACTGATGGGACAGCTAGAAAAACCAACAGGGTCAAATCTTAAAAAACAAACTTTTGCTTTATTTCCTCAACCCATTCTATAAATATCTCCCAGGCAACGCTGGGTACTTCAGCTAATATATTATAAAAATTTATCAGAGAAAAGGAAATATAAATCAATCAGACCAAAGTGAAAACAAACTACCAAAAAATAGAAAGTGCAAAAATATAGCACAAAAAATTCAAAATCCTATACAAATGACCTGTAGGAATACACCAATGTGAGCCTTATGTAGAATAACTCAGTCAGCTACATACAGATTCTGACAAAGAGGACATAAAAGACTGTCTCTAGACAAAGAGGTATAAAATGTGTGTGTTTTTGTAACCAAACTAAACAAAACAATCTAACTCTTGGCCAGATTAACTTAATATGAAATGATTCAGCTTCATAATCTAAGATTTTATTAAAACACCAAGCTATAAAATAAACAGCCTATGAAATTAGTGCATTTAAACAGTTACCCAATAGACTGAGCTGATGAAAAAAAATCTAAATATACTGAGAGACAAAAGAAATCCAACATTTTCTAGAAGGAGGAAACCAGAGTTATGGCTTGTGCTCTTTCACAAACAGATGACAATTTGTTTTAGCACCTCTGATCTTCAATGCAGCTTATATCGTGAGGTGCTGTGATGTGACATTGCAGAATGTAGGTGCTGGATTTTGCACTACTGTCACCAGTGACAGCTGGTGGTTTAACAGAAAGAGAGAGACATCAAAGGAGACAGCAAAAGGGAATACAGACTTCCCAGATCCAGATATGTGGTTTTATAAAAAAATGGATGGCTGGATGAATGGAGAGTTGGTGACATAGAAAGATAGCAAAAGTGAAGATCATAAAGATCTTCACATAATTTATTGCATATCAACAAGCAGCACCTCCTGCTCATCTTATATCCAATTCATAACTAAGCAGGGAGACCAACAAAGTTTCTCCAAATCTTGGCTTGTCTCTAACTCTCCAACAACTGCAGCATAGCTATGGAAATCTTTCAGTGCTATATATATCTGTGTTCTGAGTACCTGAAGAAACCTTATGCCAATGCACTCCAGGTAATCTTGTGAGCGGCATTTTGATGGTCAAGGTGCCTGGCATCACTGCAGCACGCCACTCACTTCCTGCACACACAAATCAGGAGTGTAGTCCACAGTACATCCTCTGCATTACATTATTCTAGTTCAAACTGGGCTTCAGCGTCTCCTCTCATTTGTGCTCTTCTTGGAGAATTGCAGAAGATGGTCAGAAAAACATACAGAGTGTAAGTCTTAGCGAGGGCCTGTCCCAGCAGCACTGAGATTCAGGTAGGAAACAGACCCATGCAAATACCACAGAAAAATGGATGGATGGATAGATGGATCTATTAATCTTTATTTTTCACCGGGGAGAAGCAAGATAGATGGATAGACAGACAGACAGACAGACACACACACACACACACATAGATTATGGTCTGAACCCACACCAGAATGATTAAAAAATGAAGAAAATTAAAAAGAAAGAAAACTTGAGACTTGGCAGTCCAATATTGCAGGCGTATTGCTGTTGGTATAACGGAGCCCCATTAGCATGTCTTGACAAACTTCTGCTGAATGATCCCTGTGGGATGTTTATTAGTATAAAATATGAAAAAGTCTATATGAAAATATGAAAAAGAAGCAGTCCCCCTCCCATCAGATCTGTAACTAGTAGTTTATTTATATGCAGTACATTTGCTACTACTGTTATTTTTTATTAGTTGTTGTTACATTTTTTATTACTATCTACTTAAATGTATTACTTTCTATTAATTTACCTATTTATAGCATAGGATACTTGGTTACTTGTTTTGCAATTATCTTGTGTTGAAATGTATGTTGCACCGCGGTCCCAGATATTATTTTGTGCCACTGTATGCTGCAATTCTATGCATGGATGGAATGACAACAACGCCTCTTGACTTGAGAATGGAATCTGCAGCACTGGCGGCACTCATCTGAGCATGTTTCAGGACAAGGCAAAAAGAACAATCCATTTACCATAATCGGGGCACAGAACCTTTAACAAGTACTTATTGAAAGTACTCTTGTATGCAGAATTACAGGACAATAATGGAACTTGGTAAGGTTCATCTATCGGTCCATTTTCCCAAATGTTCGCCGATTTTCTTAATGCATTTAGTCCAATATGTGGCCATAAGGACCTTTATCTCATCCTAACAACAACCTGGATGGGACACCAGGGTGACACAGGGCACACCCACTCACCCACCACACATAAGGCTTAAATGTCTTTGGAGTAACCAAGAAAATCCACTGCCACATGTACAATGTACAAATTCAACATAGGAAGTGAAAAGACCCAGGATTCAAACCCAAGCCTTCTAAGCTCTTGAAAGCAAAAGTAAGCATCACAAAAGATTCCTGCCCACCACCCATTGTTATACTGTTAGGGTCAGGGTCATCAGGAGATGAAACTTATCCTAGCTGTTACAGACATAATCAGGAGGAGGAGGAGGAGGTTGGGAGCATGCGCTGATAGCACATGGTCCACCCACCACACAACAAAAAAAATCACGCCATACTCAAAATCCACAAAGTAAACCATAAAGAATAAGTAATGAAATGTTAGTGGTTATTAATGAAAACTATATTTACTAATTATGTTTTTATCATATATTGTTTATATGCTCTCAAGTAATTTTATCCATTACAGTGCAGACCTAATCCCGTTCATGAACAGAGCATAATCATTTATCAAAAAGCATAAGACAGGCGTCAAACGTGGATGAGGCGGCAGTCCACTGCAGGGCACACTTACCCACAGAGGGCTAATGCAGTGTCACTAGTTAACCTAACATTGTATTTGGCATTGGCATTGGAGAGGAACACTGTAGTATCTGAAGAAAACCTCACCCATACACAGGGAGAACACAAAATTACACAAATCGACAGGGATGAGACACACAGCCAGAACCAATAATTACTGTGCCATGCCATGCCATGCCTACCAGGTCCAAAAAAAAAAAAAAACACACACACACACACCAGTAAGAAATTCAATTTTAAATGTTCCATTTGTATAAAATCAAACCATTCTTGGTTTGCAGAAAAAGTTTTTCACTTTGAAGGCTTAACTTTTCCAAAGCCACAAATATTTGAGTAAGTTCTGTGCAGTCTAAACAATAAGCTGTTCCAGTTTGTCCTTTAAAAGAAAATACACAAAAGTTGCATTTACATAATGGCATTTTACCAAAAAAGAAGTCTAATTAAAGGTTTCATATTAACTGCAGATAATAACAGAATCCTATAGGCTACGTGCCAGTTGTCAGATCAATTCCCATGATCCCCTTGACTCTGCTCTGTTTTATAACTTCACTGTCGTGTTACGACAAAGGCTCAGAACGAATATAGATGTTTCACATTAGAAGACTTTGCTAGCCGTGGTTTTCTCTTGCACTAATTATTCACTGTCTGTTTCACATTAACTACAAGCCTTATAAATGAAGAACGCATCCCATTCCAAGGAAAACTATTCCCAGCAATCCTGCACACATCCAAGACATAGCTGGTAAAGGAAGCCATGGATCCATCAGCCAAATCAAGAAAAATAAGCAAACCATTTACTGAACCTGTTTTTTCAATTAAAGGGTCATGGAAGATCTGAGTTATCCCAGCAACATCAGGCACAAGACAGGAAGAGGAAATGCTACTAGGCCAGTTTAGGAAAAAAAATCAGAGAACCTGGAGAGAGCACCACATAAATAAAACCAGTAAGAAGTAATGACAACTAAAACCACCTTTAAAATCCACATTGGCTGCTTTGCTCCTTCTTATTTTCAACTGAGAAGGGAAAATATTCAAAAACCACAGTATGCTAAATGAAAACTGCAAACCACTCAGTCTAAACTTTGCAGTATTTGCTTTTTGTGGATGAATAATTCAAAAAAGGCCAAACTTTGTACTCAAACAAGGCTGCCCTGCTGCTGGAGTCTTGAGCAACCAGTGAACGTGCTTGAAGTACACCAGCCTGTGGTCTTTCACAAGAACTCTTTTGCAGATAGCACAGTCCATATTATGATTCATGTGTCCAGCTCAATTTTGCTTAAAAAAAAAATAAATAAATAAATAAAAAAACGAGGGACACATAGTGGTTTGTCAGCCCTGGTATTATAAATCCTTAACAATTCCTTATATAGTCAACCACTAAAAACTCTGTCTATCTAGGCACTATTTCATTTATAAACCTCCCTGTCAGGACTACAGGGTGCTGAAGTCTATGGATGTTGGAGCTGGGAATGCCATCATAGTTGACTGCATTCCAGTAAAAAAAATCGGAAAACCAACACAGACACCTCCAGGAAAACCTTTTGTACTTGCTCTTACAGAAAATGGTCAACTACTGAACAAGTTGATAACACCACCTTACATTTTGTTTTGGGCATTCAAACACCTTAGCAACATGTCCACAGACATAAGCTGGGCAGTACCATGTGCACAAGTGATGTAATGTGATACAAATAAAAATAATTTGTAACAAACAGCCTAATACTACAGCTTGATGAGATGTACAGCCATCTTGGATTTTGAGGCTGGGGTTGGTGAGGCTCTCCCGACTTTCAGGGGTGTTTCAGTTGAAACCGCCTACTTGGAAGATGGAAATTCCAACTTCCTAGTTCAAATGGAACGCAGCATATGCCAACCATGGCAACACAAAGTAGGAGGCCATGATGGATGGCATCCAGTTATTCACAGGATATATGCTCGCATTTGGAGAATTACACTTGCACAAGAGCAGGGACAATGAGCCTACAGGAAGCTACCCAACATCTCACCAGAATACTTAAGAGCCATCTCTGTAAGCCTAGAACTAAGTGCTTGTTTATAAGACCAGAACTTGCAGGGAATTGTCAGGTACTTTGGAGTCAGAGTAAGTAGACTTGCTATAATGTGATCATCTATAGCTGTATATGAACGGTGATCTTTGGTGGCCCATTTAAAAGGGGATACTAACATACAGAAGGCAACCAGAGCTTGACATTGGGTGTGGAGCTGAGCCACGGTTGTAACCCTTCAACTTCATTTACATAAAGCACTGATGTGCTGTTGTGAGATTAAGTGTGTATACTATTTGGACTTTTTAAAATTTTCTGCATGATTAATGGTCATATCTTTTTGGTAAAGATATGACAATGTGCTATTTCAATTTAAAGTGTATTACCATATATATACTCGCGGATAAGTTCTCTTGCGGATAAGTCGAGACTTGATTTTACCGTATAATTTCTGGTATGTTATAATGTCGTTCGTATAAGTCGAATGCAGAAAGGTCACGCTATTGATCGAAGAGATTATGATATGTGAACGCCCACCTGACAGAGTAACCACGGAGCACACTGCCCTTTATTTTTCAATGCATTGTGCCTACATGACCACACAGTAATATCTGAACTATTCCGAAGCGATGTTTGCACTGTTTTGTGTTTATTGTATCTCACACCCTCATACACCTTTATTATAAGTGCATCCCTTATCTGAGATGAAGCGTTCGATCAGAAGAAAATATGAAGCTGGTTTTAAATTAAACATTGTTGAAGTAGCAGAAGAAATGGGTAACTGCGTTGCTGCAACAAAATTCACTGTGTCTGAGAAACTGATGCGAGATGGGAGGAAGCAAGAAGATGTATAAAAAATGTTAAAAATTTAAGTGGCACATTTTTGAACGGGCGTATAAGTTGGGGTCTGATTTTATGATCGATTTTTCGGGTTTCAAGACCCGACTTATACATGAATATATATGGTATTTGTATAAAGAGAATGTCCTTACCCAGATAAAAGGAAATTTAGATTACATTTTATAACCTGTTCATGTAAATACACAATATTCCAAAATTACAAACTTTCTGTCAACTGAAGGTAGCATAAAATATTTTACTGAACAATATATTGTCTGGGGAGTGATATCCGACTCTATGCAGAGAACACTTTTAAATATTTCTACTGTGTTTACTGGAACGGATTTAGTATACTGCTTTTCTTGTTTAAAAATAGTATAAAATGTTGAAGAAACCGTAGACTGATGAACTCAATAAGGAAAAGAAACTACAGTTTCAATGAACTTGTTACTTCCTACTGCTGTGAATGAATAAATTCAAGTACAAAAAAAATAACATTCAAATAAACAAGCGAAACATAATACAGTGTATAGAACGGTGCAAAATAATTACAGTAGAAGCCACATATCCACAGATTCAGTTAAATGCAGTTTACTGTGGCCTGGAAAATTCCAAAAGCAAACGATTGCCGCATTACTTGCAGTGTGCAGATGTGTGCCTCCGTGTTTGATGTCGTTTTTGCTGCACTGACCCATCAAGTACAGTATAAACCAGCCTTTAGTTTCTTGCATTCTCGCTGTTCACATTCATTTCTGCGTTTTTGCAGTATTGTGTAAAAAAAAAATAAACCTTAATTTGCTTAATAATGACCATAAAGTACATGTAAGTGATGCTGACAATTCTTAAACGTCAAAGAGATGCTGTGAAATGTTTCCCATCAGTGAAATCAAAGAACGGAGAAACTGGTGAGTACCCAAAATGGCAAAGCTATTTTTAACAAAATAAATGTAAAAATGTGTTTAAACTGTGTGTTTGTACAAGATATTCTTCATTATTCCATCATCCCCTGAGGGTTAAGCTAAAACATCAGAATCCTGTTCATTTGAGAAAAGAGTGTACTGTATAATAATGTACAATGTACTTTATTATAATTTAATGCTGGTAAAGCCTTATTGTGTGTAATTTATCAATTAAACGTTATCATTGGTATGAATGTAAATGGAAGATACAGGGTTTACTACCCTTGCAGTTTCACGCATCCGCAGTAGGCCTTGGAATTTGTATTGTATTGACCCCCATATTTTGACGCCCACTGCACGCCCAACCTACCTGGAAAGGGGTCTCTCTTTGAATTGCCTTTCCCAAGGTTTCTTCCATTTTTTCCCTACTAGGTTTTTTTTTTGGAGTTTTTCCTTGTCTTCTTAGAGAGTCAAGGCTGGGGGGCTGTCAAGAGGCAGGGCCTGTTAAAGCCCATTGCGGCACTTCCTGTGTGATTTTGGACTATACAAAAATAAACTGTATTGTATTGTATTGGAATGTATAATCCATGGATACAGGGGATCTACAGTACATCCGGGTGATTAAGAGCTTAAAATGATGCTGTAGAGATACAACATGGGACAAACTCCATACTGAGATGAGAGACGGGACAGCAGACTCAGTTCACAACAGAGACTTACGGTTCATCAAATTCCACAGAGTCAAGAGCAAAGAAAACATACACAAGACATTAAAAAAAAAAACAGAGCAAAGGCCTAAGCGGGGACAAACTCTTTAAAGAGCACAAACCGAAAGAGGCTGAACTTAATCCAAAGTCAAGAGGTGAGATGGTAAACCTAACATGAAGCAGAGAACAATGGGATGACAAATTCAGTTAGAGAGTGGAGATGACAAACTTGATAAAGATCATTGAACTATAAACATACAACTCAATAATGCAACAGCACAAAATTCAACGATATCACAGAGAATTAAGGCAACACATTCATTACTGAGTATAGAGCACAACAGGGACATACTGCAGTTCTAGCACTAAATTAAGAGATGACAAACTCAGTACAAGGCCATCTACAGTCACTCTGTGAGGATCACTTATGTTCTGTTTTATGTGCTGTATTTACCCCATTTTTGACACCCATTGCATGCTCAACCTACCTGGAAAGGAGTCTCTCTCCCTGAATTGCCCTTCTCTAGAATTCTTCCATTTTTTTTCACCATAATGTTACTTTATAGGGAGTTTTATTCTCATCTTCTTGAGAAGTCAAAGTTGGGGGGCTGTCAAAACCCATAGAGACATTCCTTGTATGATTTTAGGCCACACAAGAAATAAATTGTTGTCGTTGTTGTAGACAGCAAAGCTGACAAAACCAAGAACAATGAACTGAGGGACAACAGATTTGATACACAGCACAGAAAAAAACAAAAACCAAAAAAAACTCTAGAAATCTGGGTTAAACAAAGCAGAGCCAGACAACGTTGAGAGCTGAGCTTAAAAAAAAAACTTTTTTAACTGAGAGAATCGTGACATTTACCTTATTCCAAATTAGAGAGCCATCAGGTGTCAGTCTTGACTGAGCAGTCGATTCCAAGCTGTCAAAATTAAAACAGATTTGAAAGTTCATACTGAAGAAACGTTAAACTCAAAACACAAAAAGACTTACAAAATGACAAAATACAGTTGGTTATCAGACTCAGACTGAGATAACTCATCAGGCATAATCAAAAGACAGAACCATTGCATACTTAAGATTTTATTAAAATAAATAGCAAAGTTACAGATCAATAGAATATATACTGTTTATATATTAGCATTGTCCTCAGTGGCTACTTTGTAACTGAAGACAGACTTTTTTATTCACCAGTCAATGGAAAGATGTGATGAATAATCTTGAAGATGCAGAAGATCTCTGAAAGCTGTAAAGTCCAGGGTCTCTTGATGACAATACATTTTTCCAGAGAAGAATTGCAAGTAAAATAAAATGTCTTTGCTTACAGAATGGAGGATTGCTTTCTATAAGGCGCATTGATAAAATACAAATCAGGTCCAGATCTGTTTGATTCCAAAAAGCAGATCTGAAGCAGTCTGATCCAGGCACTAGAGGTGTTATTGACGGACATACAATTTTAACTTTGACAGTTTGGGGTTATAGCAGATTCCCATCTGTGGTCCTAGTATGGTTGCATCAGCTTCCTCACAAGAGGCCTACAAAAATACTACAAATCATGGTAGACACAGTAGATACTCAGAAAATAAAATAAATAACTGAATGATTGTAATTTGTAACAAAGGACATGAGGATAAAGTATTAACAACAGCCAGCGACAAGTTATGTACAAATGTACATTTCCATGAACTGGGTACATTTTTACTGCTTAAAAAATGGGGGGGTTTGATAAGGTGGTCCTAAACGCTACTGTGTAATGGACAGGCTGAAATTTATGGCTGTGTATGACAGTATTAATTATTGTGCACAAGTCATGCAACTGTCAGGTTAACAGAGTTCCTCCCAAGCCAGAATAATCGGGAAAGGAGGAAACCGTTTTTTATAAAGATTAAGCCATGGAGGAGCTTAGTGAAGAATAAAAACTCTAATGAGAATGTCTGCCTAATGGTCTTCAGTGACGAACGTGTAACGATTCTGTTAGAATTAAAATTCTAGCAAACAAAGGGAATGCTGTGACTGACATTACACCATCATCACATCAGATTTCTTTCTACTGTTGTCTCGTTCCCTTGTGCCACCACATTAAGATGATACCAACAGTACCTTTTACCGAATGTCCAGCCACACTGGTCAACACATGCACTTCCACATGACTCCCAAACATCACCTTTTAAAATGGGACAATTATACAAATAATTGTTTTAATGAAAAGTACTTTCCAGTAGACAAGAATTTAATTGTAGCACAAATCAGAACAATCATAGTAAGGCAGTAACCGGCTACTATGCACAATACTTCAGATGCATGGCAGGCTTTTACAGGAGAAGTGTGCCGCGTTCTTTAGTCAAAATCACTTTGTACCAAAGATTCAAAACTGTCTGGGCTCCATTACTGCTTTCTATGAGGTTTTAGCTGGTAATATTTTAAACTTTAAGGCAAACGTCTCCAAGTTCATAAGTGCCAGGTGTTTACCAAATGCAAGCTGAACTTACTGTATCCATGTGGTCTTAAGAAATTAATGTCTTTGTGAATGACCAGTACTGGCCTTCACTGAATGGTGGTCTTGCATTGGCATTCTAAAAAAAACAAAAAAAAAACAAATGGCACCTGCTTCTAGTCAAATGTTATTAAACTAACGCCACCCTGAATCTTGAAGTATACGCAAAGCTTTAATCATAGGTGATGAACAAGCAGCTCCCTGAGCTTCTGATTAGAAAAATTGAAACTAATAACACTGTTCAACCAAGTCACTAAGAGAGACCGTGTGTTTCGAAGGATTTACACACATGCAGATTTTACTGGAGAGAGACAGAGACAGCAATTTGTGACAGCTTCTCCAATGAGCTGATGATAGAACAAGATCATTTACATAAGCACCAGAAATGAAGACAGATGTTTCAAGCTGCCATTTTTGTATTTGCTTTTGACTTAAAATTTACAGCACTCAGCTTAGGACAGAGTACAAATCAAAGTCTGATATTTTATATAGTTTACTTAAAATGCATATCCTTATATTGTTCTCTTAGAATGGAAAAACTGTACAATTTGGGGATACTAACAAACAGAAAAGGCCGATCCTGCCTTTTAGTGATGACAACAGGAAGGTACAAGTGGACTCTTCCAATTTCAGACAACACAAAGAATATGTAGACTTGCTTATTCTCAGGTTGCTTCACTGCTGAAAGTCGCTGGTGATATCATTGAAGAACTGTTTTTTCCTAGCGCTGCTTAAAGAAAGCAATTTACCGTATATGTTTTTGAAAAGTCTTTTCTTAGATTGGTGGAGCAAAGGATAACTTTTCCATTGAAACTTACAGACTGGTCAAAATGAAATGTGTTAGTCTGATCTATGTGGTTTCAGGACGTTTCATTGATGGGATCAGTTAATAAAATCATTTAAACTCAGCAACTGCAAACACCGATTTCCATTGGCTTCCAAAGGTTTTAATGGTCGATCTGCCCCACACAGCAGGTAGGAAAGTATTTCACAGCACTGACCACACAGTTTTTGAGGAGGTATCCCAAAATGGGGTTTGACATGTGTTACCGAGAGCCTCTTCTGCCAGTTGCAAGGATAAAATGGGAAAAAATAAAATAAAAAACACAGTGAAAAGATCAGACCAATACCTCGGATGGCAGCATTGGGACAGGGTAACTCTGGCCACCACAAATATTTTTCAGATTGTTCTCTGATTCCAATATCATTGGCTTCACAGCCCTGTATTAGGCTACAACAATCTTCAAGCAAAAGAGTGTGGTGTTACATTTATATAAATAATAATAATAATACAACACTCCAGCATTAAGTCATCTAAGGGGATACTGCCATCCAAAAAGTGCTTCCACAAAATTCAACTGGGTACTCATCACGATCTACCAAGTTACTGTTCAAGCCAACAGTCTGATTGCACCATTGTCTGAGCCCAACAGCAGCAGCCTCTTTGTTGGAAGGACGGCCAGACTTGTCAGGGTGCCACGAAAGTTTTCAGAACTCAGCTTTGTACAGCTGCTGGGGCTGCAAGACACATCCATCATGGAGTAGATGCCAATTTTATTTGCCACATTCCCTGCCACAATCTCGGATCCATAAAGGTCAAATGCATGAATGGGGTCAGACAGCAGTTTGTAATGGTGTAAAGGCTTCTGTTCAAGCTCTTTCCAAACTGTAAGAGTGTGATCAGATGAGGAACTGATTAAAACATTATTTTCAGCAGCCTATGGAAAAGGAATAAAAAAAAAAAAGTTCAATAATTATAATTACTTAAGTGTACTTTTCAGAAAATACAACTCAGATCTAGCTGGCAAGACATAAACTGAAGCTTTATCACACCAGTAACTGGGTCTGGTACATTACAACACAGGCACCCATTTCTAATAGATATTATAACTTTCAAATTAGCAGACACAACTCTAATCTGGTTACACATAAAAATAATTATAAAAAGAATGGAACTTGTAGGGGCTCAGTTGATGAAGCCCAGGATAAGTATGAGCCCTTCAACAGAGTCTAGAAAAAATATTTAGACAAATGTATTTCAACTGCCCTGTGGATTGATATTGTCTAGGTGAAAAGTCAAATTCCTTCATTCCAGTGTAAATCCAAATGATGGCCTTTGTCAAGGAAGTGAGAAACACAGCACACAGGCAATTTACTTTTCTTCTTCCTCAATGGAGCTTAGTAAAAATGTAAAGCAATTTTTGAAATCAAGTTAAGATTTTTTTTGCAAGTAGCAAAAAAAAAAAAAAAAAAAAAAAAAAAAAAAAAAGAGAAAAATCAACCTAATGACTAACTTGTATCCATATTTACAAACCCTGAAGGGGGGCAGGATTGAGTTCTTTAGTATGTTATTAAACACAGCAGCCTTGATCCTGGCCACCAGGTTAAATAAAGTTTGCTCAGCACTGGGATCTTGTTTGCCAGCATTGAGCAAACTGACAACAGTTCAGATTTCCAAGAACATATTCCAAAATGAGGACTAGCGGGGGCAGGAAAGAAGTGTTTCATCAGAGCAGTGATCAGGGCACCATCAGATTTGATGTAGTCAAAATGCATCTTTGTATTTTTATAGGAAATTGCAAGTGGTTACCAGTCCATACTGCTCCCCCCCCCCCTTTTTTTTTTTTTTAAAACCATTTAGACGTTATGTTTATAATGACCATTTTTCCTAGGTAATTACTGTGTAATTAGTGTGTGCAAAACTTAAATTAAGCCAGCCTATCCTTTGTTCATAACACATTCCGACCATGAAATGGTTGAGCAAACAGTCTTTTCAATATTCCTCTTGCAAAATGTACTCAAAATAAAGTTTTGACACACACATATACACACACCATGACTAAATAAACCATGTGGCTCAAATGTGCCAATTTCCTGACTCTCTTAAAATTCCTGTCCAAATCATTGCCAGGCTTCATAAAGCCATTAACTCACATACTGCAGTACAGGCAGGTATTGTAGACCAAGGAGCCGAACAGAACAAGGTCACAGGTTCAATGCCCCATATTGACACACTGTGCCACAAGTCACACAACTTGCTTGTTCTCCAACTGTTGAAATCAGTAGCATTGTAAAAATGTACTTTAAATGGAGTTTAGCACGAAAGGTACAATGTAATTTAATGTACCTACACCATATAAACTTGTGAAATGAATTGTTGTGTACTGCTTATTGTAAATGCTGTTGTAATTTTAAAAAGTTCATTTATTTTCCATCTTCAATTCTTAAGATGTAAACAATCATCCATTTTCCATTTCCATCCTCAAATCTCCCTGCAGGTCATTGTATGCTACAATTATAATTTCATCATGATTCATGTCAATAAAAGAAATAGTATAGTGATTTTTAAAACGTTTTGCAACATTGTTATTTATTGTTGCTGAATTCTTCAATATATTGCCATTTATTATGGTGCAGTTGTTAGTACTGCTGCCTCATGGTTCTAGCATTGCCCATGTGGAGTTTGCATGTTCGCCTCATGTGGCACTTGGTGCCACTGCTCTACTGCTAAGTTGTTTGCCTGCCTATGAAAAAGTCATCTCTGATAAAGGAGCACTGGAATCGTTAGGTAGAAGGGTCAGAAGAGTCATCAGATTGGCCAGCCCAGCACTGACTCAGCTGTAGAATGGTAGAATGGCCAATAGAGGAAAGGCGACTTGTTGGTCGAGGACTTCAGGACTCTGAACAAATCTGTACCCTCATATGTGATAGTTGTGTAGTTTGTGAGTGGTATAATCTATTTTTGCATTTTGCCTTGTACCAGTGTATTGTATTCCTGAGGTGACAACGACAGATTGGCCATCTTGCTCTGTGAAGAGGATCACTTGTGTTCTGTTTTGTGTGTTGTATTAACTCCATTTTATGACACCCCATTACACGCTCAACCTGCTAGAAGTGGGTCACTCTTTGCATTGCCTTCCCGAAGATTTCTTCCTTTTCACTATGAGGGTCTTTTTTGGGAGTTTTTTGTGAATTTTGTGGGGGTCAAGGCTGAGGCCCGTTAAAGCCTGTTGTTGAATTTCTTGTGTAATTGTGTGATAAATTGTTGTTGTTTTCTTTCAGCTGGTGACTATAAATCAACCCTGTTCTTTTCATGACACCAAACAGAATTACGTGGGTTTGAAAATGTTATTATATTTTTTTTTGATGAAAGTTTAATTTGAATATATAAATTAATTTCAAGAGTCTCATCAGTAAGAACCAAGAATATTCAGTTATAGTACTTATTTAAGCCAACTGGTAAAATGTTTAACTTTCACTTTGCTTGCTTTTCATGTGTGAAAAGCTCATAAATTGTACATATTCATACAATATATAGTTATATACTATGTATAGATACATTTCTCTTGGCTGCATACAAGTACATTTCCATATGTTGTAAATGCAATTAGATTATTATCTTGCGGTTTACAAAATCATTTATTCAGAATGCAATACATGTGAACATCTGAATGTAACAAGCAATTTTAGCAGATTTTTTTTATACAGAAAATCATTTTAATTCTTTTTGCATGCTGCAAAGAAAGAGACGTTAAAAGGAGAGGCAACTCTTGTTTGTAGTGTGCTAGAGTCCTTGATTTTTCACATAACAATGTTTGTAAACTGGATGCTTGTTACTAAACTCTTTCCTCTTCCTATGACATTTTGAAAACTAAACGGAACCAAAACACTTGAATTATATGACAAAGCATTTGATATAGGCGTCTCTGTAGCAGTGCCAACATCAGCGGCACACCATCTGTGGCAACAGAAAGCAATCTATTTTGTTACGCAGAAAAGAATCCAAAAAACAACTTCTTGTCCTCCAAGTATAGATAAGAATGAAAAATACTACAATACTGTTTTGACTTTTTCTGCCACATTTATCGTGAACCACTAGCACTATCGTGGACATGCCCTGCTATTTTAGTCTTTGAACCACTCCTTCACTAGCAGGAGTTGGTAGGCGTCATACAGTAGCACGTGATTGCATGCTGCAGAATGAGTACATGTTACTGGAATGTAAACAAAATGGTGTTTGTGTTGTCTTAGCTAATGTGCCACCTGCAAGTAGGTACACCTTCTGTTCACCACACTCATCGGACATTTCTCAGCACCCACTCTATGGTTTTACATAATATCTACTGGTATTGCCTCAGGGAATACAAAAATTAAAATAATCATCTACTAAGGATAGTCATATTTAGCTGACTGGGAAAAGAACAGCTCAGAATGACAGTGTATACAATACTCTCAAAATGTATCAGGTTTTCTTAGTTATATTTATTTTGCTGCTGCTTTGGGAGCAGTTACAGAACTAATATGTAATTTTGTTTTGTTACCTTAATTTTTTAAGATTGGAGTAGTCTTAATTCCATAATTTGAAAACCCTATTAGTAAAAACGTTTACTCTTTCTAATGTCTAAAAATACATCATAAATACTAAGTTTCACTTTTACATTAAATAGTGCTGTATGAACTCATTAAAGTCAAGAGAAGGGTTTGTGATCTTCAGTTATTTTATGCTAGCAATGAAAAAAGACTAAAAGGAAAAAGCACTGTGCCAGCTACTTCATTAAAAGAGCTTTATAAATTAGGCAGAGATTTGTTCCTTTAAATTACTTTTTGATGAAAATAACAACAAACATATGAACAAGAAAACACACATGTCATCATCTAGTGGAATAGAGAATAAACCATGAGAAACTGCCCAACAGCTTGCTAATACCCTAGGTAACCTTGTTAAGGTATGAAAATACAGCAAAATATGGTCAGCTACTAGAGTAATAGAAATTATAATAAACGCAAGGAAAAAAAAATTAAGACAATAATGATGTCCATAGCAAAAACAAACATTAACAGAACATCACAACATGGATACCCTACAAAGTTAAGTGCTCATATGAATTCCATCTCTTTCTAACCTTCATTTGCAGAATGTCACCCTCATGTGCTGGCCAGCCGCGCAGAATGAGTCCTGTTCTGGTGTCCAAGAGCACAATGAATCCGGAAGAAAACCCAACAGCAATTGTGCGGCCACTTGGATTCACAGTTAAATGCCGGATAAGTCCTGCATTGATGTTGTTATAGGCAAGTCGGAACTCATGCTACAGAATTAAAAAAAAAAAAAAAAAAATAGTCTGAAACATGAAGAACCCAGCCACAGGGGATGCACAAACCAGTGTGTTTCTTCGTGCTGGTCCAAAGCCCGAATAAATGGGGAGGGTTAGGTCAGGAAGGGCATATGGTGTAAAATTTTGCCAAATCAATATGCGGACAACGATAATAATTTACATACCGGATCGGTCGAGCCCCGGGTTAACAACGACTGCCACCAGTGCTGTTAGCCAGCAGGGTGCTGGTGGAAATTGGGCTACTGTTGGCCGAAGAAGAAGAAGGAGAAGAAGAGGGGGGAGACGTGTCCGGAGGCAGGAGGAGAGGAGGAAAGGGGGAAAGTAAAGAGTGAAACTGAGGGTAGGAACTTTGAATGTTGGCAGTATGACTGGTAAGGGGAGAGAGTTAGCAGATATGATGGAGAGAAGGAAGGCTGATATATTGTACATGCAAGAGACTAAATGGAAGGGGAGTAAGGCCAGGTGGATTGGAGGTGGATTCAAATTGTTCCATCATGGTGTGGATGGGAGGAGAAACGGGGTAGGAGTTATTCTGAAGGAACAGTATGTCAAGAGTGTTTTGGAAGTGAAAAGAGTGTCAGGTAGAGTAATGATTATGAAGCTGGAAATTGGAGATGTGATGATGAATGTTATTGCATATGCACCGCAAGTTGGGTGTGCAATGGGTGAGAAAGAAGATTTTTGGAGTGAGTTGGATGAAGTGATGAACAGTGTACCCAAGGGATAGAAAGTGGTGATTGGAGCGGATTTCAATGGGCATGTTGGTGAAGGGAACAGTGGAGACGAGGAGGTAATAGGTAGGTATGGTGTCAAGGAAAGGAATGAAGAAGGTCAGAGGATAGTGGATTTTGCCAAAAGGATGGACATGGCTGTGGTGAATACGTATTTTAAGAAGAGGGAGGAACATAGAGTTACGTACAAGAGTGGAGGAAGATGCACACAGGTAGATTACATCCTTTGCAGAAGTGTTGATCTGAAGGAGACTGAAGACTGCAAAGTGGTGGCAGGGGAAAGTGTAGTTAAGCAGCATAGGATGGTGGTCTGTAGGATGACGTTGGAGATCAAGAAGAGGAAGAGAGTGAGGGCAGAGCCAAGGATCAAATGGTGGAAGTTGAAAAAGGAAGACTGCAAGGTTGAGTTTAGGAAGGAGGTGAGACAGGCACTGGGTGGCAGTGAAGAGTTACCAGACAGCTGGGAAACTACAGCAGATGTAGTAAGGGTGACAGCAAGAAGGGTGCTTGACATGACATCTGGAAAGAGGAAGGGGGAAAAGAAAACCTGGTGGTGGAATGAGGAAATACAGGAGAGTATACAGAGGATGAGGATGGCAAAGAAGAAGTGGGATAGTCAGAGAGATGCAGAAAGTAAACAAGAGTAAAAGGAGATAAGCTGCAAGGCGAAGAGAGAGGTGGCGAAGGCTAAAGAAAAGGCGTATGAGGAGTTGTACGAGAGGCTGGACACTAAGGAGGGAGAAAAGGACCTGTACCGATTGGCTAGACAGAGGGAGAGAGCTGGAAAAGATGTGCAGCAGGTTAGGGTAATAAAGGATAAAGATGGAAACGTACTCACAAGCGAGGAGAGTGTGTTGAGCAGATGGAAAGACTACTTTGATAGGCTGATGAATGAAGAGAACAAGAGAGAGAAGAGGTTGGATGATATGGAGATAGTGAATCAGGAAGTGCAATGGATTAGCAAGGAGGAAGTAAGGACAGCTATGAAGAGGATGAAAAATGGAAAGGCCATTGGTCCAGATGACATACCTGTGGAAGCATGGAGGTGTCTGAGAGAGATGGCAGTGGAGTTTTTAACCAGATTGTTTAATGGAATCTTGGAAAGTGAGAGGATGCCTGAGGAGTGGAGAAGTGTACTGGTGCCGATATTTAAGAATAAGGGGGATGTGCAGGACTGCAGTAACTACAAGGGAATAAAATTGATGAGCCACAGCATGAAGTTATGGGAAAGAGTAGTGGAAGCTAGGTTAAGAAGTGAGGTGATGATTAGTGAGCAGCAGTATGGTTTCATGCCAAGAAAGAGCACCACAGATGCAATGTTTGCACAGAGGATGTTGATGGAGAAGTTTAGAGAAGGCCTGAAGGAGTTGCATTGCATCTTTGTGGACCTGGATAAAGCAAATTACAGGGTGCCTCGAGAGGAGCTGTGGTATTGTATGAGGAAGTCGGGAGTGGCAGAGAAGTACATAAGAGTTGTACAGGTTATATACGAGAGAAGTGTGACAGTGGTAAGGTCTGTGGTAGGTTGTGACGGATGCATTCAAGTTGGAGGTGGGATTACATCAGGGATCGGCTCTGAGCCCTTTCTTATTTGCAATGGTGATGGCCAGGTTGACAGACAAGATTAGACAGGAGTCCCCGTGGACCATGATGTTTGCTGATGACATTGTGATCTGTAGCAATAGTAGGGAACAGTTTGAGGAGACCCTGGAGAGTTGGAGATATGCTCTTAGAGAAGAGGAATGAAGGTCAGTAGGAACAAGACAGAATACATGTGTGTAAATGAGAGGGAGGTCAGTGGAATGGTGAGGATGCAGGGAGTAGAGATGGCGAAGGTGAATGAGTTTAAAAACTTGGGATCAACAGTACAGAGTAATGGGGATTGTGAAAGAGAGGTGAAAAAGA